>NC_009419.2:889834-962430 GCF_000002875.2 Leishmania infantum JPCM5
TCGGAAAGGAGAGGTGAGGCCAAAAAGGAAACCACAAGAAAAGAAAGGAAAACCACGTACGAGGAGATTCAGTGCCAGCAAGGGTGGGTGGGCCGCACTGCAGAGGAGTGGGGACGGGGAGGCGGAGGGCCATGTGTGGCGTACACTCGTGTACGAAGAACGCCCGCTACAAGAACAGAAACAAGGGGAAAAAGATGTGAACACGAGAGATGCGTGCAGCACGCTAGATCGACCTTCTTTTCCTTGTGTTTACTTCTGTTGCTTCCTCATCCCTCCCTCTTCTTTTTTGTTCGTTTTTCACATTTTTCTCTTTTCCAAAGTAGAAAAAGGAAACGGGGCGAGGGCACGGGTGCGAAAAAAGAAAAACAGCGAACCAACCCAAACCGACCCAAAGGGGATGTTGGGCGTTGTTACGGACAACAAAGGAAGAAGAAGTCGTGCGGTAAGTACAAATATATATATTTTTTCCTTCAGGTTGCCGTACCCTTTTTTTTCACGTCTTTCTCTTCACCTATCTATGCTGCTCAGCGAACAGAATACACGTAGTCTCTTCTTTCTTCTCTCTCCGTCTCGGCACATCGATCTACTAGTCTTTTGTGTGTGCGTGTGTGTGTATGTGTACGCGTCCCTCTCTCCTGCAGCGTCGGATCGGCCACCTTCTTCCCTCTTGTACGGTTTCTTTCTGTATTTTCTTTGTTTACTTGTAGTCGAAATAGGCGTTTTGGTGTACATGCATGTCTGCGCTCGTGCGTGTGCACATACATGTTCGTGTGTCTGCTGTTTGTGTGCGTGTGCCTGTATGTGTCGTCTCCGCCTCATTTTTGTCTTATATATCTCTATCTTGTGTTTCTTGATTGTCAGTCTGTGTGCACTCGCGTGATTGCGAGTGTCACCAGCAAAACAAAAAGAACTCCAACCGAAAAAAAAATAGAAGCGAAAGAAAAAAAAAGGAAGGAGGAAGCGAAGAGACAGGCTAGTCTCTTCAAGGGTCTTATAATGTGCACCATTTTGTGGTGTTGTAGTTTGCAGCAGGTGAAGTGCGCTCAGGCTTCTTGTTCGTGCTCTTTTTTTTTTGTCTTGGTGTTGTGGCTCTCTTTCTCGCCGTGTCTCTCGGTCTCAGCCTACTCCGCCGCCGTTTTTCGTGCTTTGTAGTTTTTCGCCACTTTACCATCTCTCTCCCTCCGATTGTCTCTCCATACATCTCTCTCTCTCTTTGCCTGTACATGTAGGTGTGTGAAGAGGACTCTTGCGTGCTACGCCGTGCTCCCTTTCTGTCTCTTTTCTTTTTTTTTTCGTTGTCGCACCTTTTAGTGTTTGAGTCGAAGGCCGCGGCGGAAGATATCGGGACTCAGATTCTTACGGTCGCTCTTTTTTTTCGTCGCCCCATTTCTGAGCTCTGCGTGTGCATCCTCTGCTATCCATCTGCCTGCGCAGTTTGACCTTTTAAAGAGACACTGCAGACACCGAAGCCTTCGCCCTACCTGTGTGAGTGCACCACCGCGAAAATTTCTCCCCTTCCATCATTGTATCTCTGTCGCTTCTCTGTCTTCCTTGAAACCTTTCTTCTCGTCGTTTTCTCTCTCCATCACGTGCTTGTGTCTGTGCTTGTATCTGTGCTTGTGCGCTGCATCTTTGTGTAGATGATATTTGGGTGTGTGTGTGCGCGTGGATGCGTGTGTCAGGCGGCAGCGCTCCTTTCATCTGTCTTGTTGTCGTCACAAACAACCAACCAACAAACCCAACATGCACTATCGTACTCCCTTTCCCTCTTATCATCATTTTTCAAGTTTTTTGACCTTTTTCGCTTGTTTGTGTGCGTATTGTTTCATCTTTTCGCTTCCCCATTCTGCATCTCTGTCTGTGTCTCTGTTCTGTCGATGTTTTTTTTTTCCTCCTCCCTTTTTTCGTTCTCTGCTGATCGTGCGGCGCCACACGCGCTACGCTCAAACAAGCTTATGCGCCCACCGAGACATACAGAAAAAAGGCAACGAAAAAAGAAAACCGAGAATGCAATGGGGGAGGAAGAGAGGGAGAGGGAGGGGGAGAGATGGAGAGAAACAATGCTCGAATACATCCACCAAGATACACACACACACACACACACACACACATGCGGGGCCGCGCTCAACGAAAAGGACAAAAAAGAAAATAGCAGTCGGTACACCGAGCCTTGCCCACCCTCCTTTGCGCCTCCCTTCCTTCCTTCCTTGTGTTGTACGCTCCTCATTTTTTTGTTTCGTTGTTCTGTGATTTTGGTTCTCTCTATAATTTTGTCGCCTTCTTCTCCTTTTCTTTTACTCGCATCTCTCATCTTTGGTGCGTCACTTCGTCCCTCCTCTGCCTCCTTTGCTCGTTTCGATGGCGAGCGTGCTCCTTCTCCATCGCCGTTGTATATGTATGCTTGGTGCCGTGTAGCCGTGCGTGCGTGTGTGTGTGTGTGGGCCTGTGCGCGCGCATTGTACAGTTTTGTATTCTCTCTACTTATAACCGTGCACAGCCTTACCCCTGTTATCCCCCGGTCTCTCCTTCATCTCCGCCCCACGCTCACGTGTCTTTTGTTTCTTTTTTTTTTTTCGCTTCTCCTATCTGCTGTGCGCATGTGTTTTTGCACGTCGTTGCGCGCGGAGCGGAAAAGAGTTCGCGACGCGCGTGGGGAGTCAAAAGAGGTGCACCGCCGATCTCGTTGCAGGACGCGGCTGTACCGCACGCCTCCACGCTTTGCTGAACCTCTGTCGCTTCAGTATTTCGCACTCGAATGGCTTTGTGCGGGGTGCCACAACTGCGCGCAAGAGGCGAGGCGGCAGGATGCAGGCACACGCATACGCGCTCTCCTTGCAGCGGCTCACGAGACCAATACCATCAAAACTGGCCACAGAGAAGGCGAGGCGGTTCTCGGCAACGGCCACGCACATTTTTTCTGCGATGAAAGCAGCAGTGGTGGTGCCGCTGCCGAGACAGCGTAGCAGCGGGGACGGACTGCAGGGCAACAAGAGATATGAGGGGAGAGGGAAAGTCAATGATATCTGGAGAAGTTGAGAGACCACCTCCAAGAGAGTGCACAAGAAGGAGGAGAGGAAGTCGACGAGAACGAGCGAGGGAAGGAACTTCCCGTCTGGGTGCGTGTGCCGAATAGAAAAGGGAAAAATGGAAAGACAAAATATGGATCATTGGTGCTGAGAAGTTCTGCTATTTTTCGAAGTCAACGAGAAATTCGAAAGGACGATCATGCCTTTGTTTCTCTTTTTTTTTAGCCGCGGGGTGGCCGACCAAAGGGACCTTCGCTGTCTGCCTGCCTGTCTGGCGTGCCTGCGTGCGTGTGTGTGTGTGTGTGCCTCAGACAGCCCCTTCTCCACCGCGAGGGCACAACTCAACTGTGCAGAATGACAAAGTACACAGCGACAAGAAAGGAGAACTATATATATATATATATCATTTTTTTTCCATCCTCTCCCTTTTTTTTTGTTGATGGCAGAGATTGATAAGCGGTTTTCTTGGTCTCCACCTCTCTGAAAAAAAATAAGAAGAGAGAGACCAGAAGTCGGCCTCGAGCAGTCCCAGAGGGGGAGGGGGAGATAAGGGTAGGGAACAGAAAAGGACACACGGGGAGGAGACACCTACCGCGAGAGTTTAGCAATGAGAGGAGAGAATGACGCGAAGGATGGAGAGAGACTGACAGGGCGATGTAGACATGCGCAAGGAAAACAAAGAGGGAGGAAGAGAGCAGCAGCGTGTTCTCTCTTTTTGGTTTGTTTGTCTTTCCTTTCTTCGACTGCCCATAGGTTACGAGCTCTCCATTTCTCTCTGTCTCGGTCTCTGCTTTCCTCTCCGAGTTCGCACGTGTATATATGTATACGTGTGTATGTGTGTTTTCTTCTTGGTCTTGCGCGTCTTTGCGCGCCTCTCTCTCTGTGTACGTTTATCTATGTTTTTGTGCGCGTGTGGGTGTATGTTGGGGTTTCCGGAGCGGAAAGAAAACTAGAGAGAGAGGCCACTAGAAAAGTGAAAATTCATGCACACCCATACACACACACACACACACACACACGCACAACAGCAACAACAACAAATCGACGAAAAAGGACTGAACATTTGAAGAAAAGCGAAAAGAAAAAGGAACGTAACCGTGAAGGAAGGAGAGCATTGAATGGAAAAAAAGTTGCTGTTCCTGTTTGTGTGGAGGAGGAGAAGCGAGAGTGTGCGGAGAAGATAATGATGCACGGATGGTTTGACGAGAGGAGGGAGAGAGAGGGAGTTATGAGGATGGCGCGAACGCCCGACAACTGGTTGTGTGTCTTCTTTTCTCTTTCGTGTGTAGCAGCGGTAGCGAACGAGGATGTAGAGAGGCAGGTGTACCACAGGGACCGGCGAAGCTGACGACCGTCGGGAAAACACTTGCGCCCAGAGAAATCCGAATCAACGCAAGGGAGCGCTTCTTATCCTACATGTGGGAGCTTCGCTCGCATTTTTCAAGATGTTTGCCTCGACGTGTCTCTTTCTGCCGCTATGAGGCTGCATTTGTGCGAGTGTGTTTGCGTTCGCACAGGCGTAGGATAAACCATTTTTTTTGTTGTTTGTGTTTTGTGGTTTGCGCTCTGCCGTATGCCATTCCACCTCTCTTCATCTCATCTCTCTTTTGTGCCTCTCAGGTCTCTCTTGCATCGCTCTCTGTCTTGTCGGGTCTGTGTCCGTGAAGGTGCGCGTGTCTCCTCGTTTTCTTGTTTATTGTTTTGTTTGAGTCAGTTGTCGGTGCGCTCTTTTTCCTTTGTTTTTTATTTTTTTTCCCCGTTTCTCTAGCCCTTTCTTTTATTTTATTCCACTCTTCCGTAAGTCGACGATAACGAGAAAAGCCTACACAACAGCCAATCCGTAAAAGGATGGGAAGTTTCCAAGGAGTGACCGGCTCTGCCTTGCTGAGGAGAGGAAGGGGGACCGAAAGGTAGAGCAACAGCGTCCCGTCGGCTCAGCCGCATGCAGCCACGTACGTACACGCGCTTTCCCACTCTGTGCGTGTGCGCGTATGCCATAGGGATTCAACGAGAGGCGTGTGAAGCACCTTACGGGAGTCTACCTCAAGGGTCTCCTCAAAGGCGCCTGTGCCGGTAGCGGAACTTTACTTCCTTTCTTTGGTCGCTGCTCGCACACCGTAAAAGTAGGACGTTGGAAGAGAGGACTGCGAGTTTTCTTTTTCACCCGCTTCCTAGCGGCGCACGTGGCCGTTGAATAGGGCCTCCGTTGCACTACCCTTCACCCAATGCTCTTCCCTTTCCGTGATGCAGGTGTATGTGCGACGTCGTAGACTTGCGCGCTCTCCTCGCTTTCATTTGCAGGTGCTCCGCGTCAATGCATCTCTGCTTCCGCATAAACCCACCGCGGCACTTCCCTACCTGCTCCGTTTGCTTTTCCATCTGGCCCCCACCCCCGTTGCATACCCGTACACGCAACAACGTTGTCTGTGTGTGCTGATGCCCTTGACGCGGTCCTCGCTGGCCGCTCCCCAACACCATCCCAATCTCTTATTCGCCAACCAACGGGCACCGACCAAGAAGACCTTTGAACCAACGCTACTAACCCCAACCCACACATCTACTACCTTTTCTTCCTTCCGCGCTTTCTGTTTGCCTTTCGATTCTCGCTCAAGCTGCGCATAACACCCTCTCCTTTCACGCGCTCGACTTTTCCTTCCACCCCCTCCCCGTGTAAACCATGGCCACCACGTACGAGGAGTTTTCGGCGAAGCTGGACCGCCTGGATGAGGAGTTCAACAGGAAGATGCAGGAGCAGAACGCCAAGTTCTTTGCGGACAAGCCGGATGAGTCGACGCTGTCGCCCGAGATGAAGGAGCACTACGAGAAGTTCGAGCGCATGATCAAGGAACACACAGAGAAGTTCAACAAGAAGATGCACGAGCACTCGGAGCACTTCAAGCAGAAGTTCGCCGAGCTGCTCGAGCAGCAGAAGGCTGCGCAGAACATGTGCAAGTAGCACTAGAAACAGTTAAGCGGCTCGAAGCATGCCGGATACCACCAAGACTCGCATATTTGTGCATGCCGGTGCTTGCCGATGTTTGCATGAGCGCTTTCGGGCAGGGGAAGAGGTTGAAGGCAAAGAAACACCAATGATTTGCCCTGGAATGCAAGTACGAAGACGACAGCGGTGCATCGAGAGTCGGGGGTGTGGTTTTATGAGCGTCTCAGCAGTAAGAGGCACAGCGGTGTGCGCGCCTGCCTTTGTGGGCGTATGGCCAGGCGTTTGCCACAGGCGTCGCTCGTGTGCCCACGAACGGTATGTGTGTGTGTGTGTCCGCCCGGCGCGTGGATTCGTGGATGGCGCAGCTCAGCAGGGGGAGCCGGATAGCAGTTGAGGGAAGGAGATTAAGAGTGCAGGTGAGAGGGTGCGCCGCCTCCCGATCTTCTCTCTGAAGCTTTCCATTGAAACGATCTATACTCTTGTGTGCGCAAGCCCCAGCTTGTGGCCGTGGTAGAGCCGAGGTAATGCCGAACGAGCAGTGAGGTAGAAACGTGCAATGCTGAAGGTTTCTTGTTATTTTGTGTTCTCGACGTGCGCCGCTTTTCCGTATCGTGCCCTTTCATGTTCGTGAATTGGTCAAAGGCGCGGGGAACGCGCCGTGAGGCGAACGGTGCGGTGGTGAAGCCGTGCGGTCGCGTCTGTTAACCTTCGCGTGTACCCCATCGCTATCTGCGTTCCCGTCCCCTGCGCTCTGCTGCCCCTTTTGCCGTATACATCCTCTACCGTCAACGTGCGCACATCTCTAGAGTGCCAGTATCGGCGAGAGGGAGCGTGGAGCGGGGTTGGGTGAGTGGGAAGTGCGAGAAGCGAACGGGTGCCATCTGCTCTAGTCTTGGTAAAGCCCCCGAGTACAACTTAAGCTGGCTCTTTGGTCACAACATGCGTTGGGTTCAGTGTCTGGCACCGAACTTTGCCTGCGTGCACACCTTTCCATCCCCATGCGCGTTCCTCTTTTTGGGACATCTTGAGCCCCTGCACGACTTGCTTCCCGACATCCCCTACTCTTATTTCTCTTTTTGTTGGATTCGTCTTTTGATCCAGGCACCTTCTCAGAGGCGTGACGGCTGTCCTCGTGTTGACCCGCTCTTCTTCCTTGTCCTCTCTCCTGTCCGGTTGTATCTTCACTGCGCATTTTTTCGTCTCCCTGGACTCCACTGTACACCTCCCTCTTGACTCTTCCCTCATATTTCTTATTTCCCAACACCCCTCCCACACACACACATACACGGCCGAGGCCCGTAGGGCGTCGGAGAGAGTGCGCGCGGGGACCCTGAGAGAGAAAGCGAGAGAAGCACGCAAAGCCGAGGCCGGCAGTCGGGAAAACATGAGGCGGGCGAAGAAAGGCCATGCAGTGAGGTGCATCTTCGGCAGATGAACACGCAGTGTGTTGCCGTTCCCCACCCCCTTTTTGCCACCCGTACACATACGCAAACACGTATACGTGTGTGTGTGTGGAGGATGGATGGACGCTGCGTGCGCATCAGTCCTCTTATATTTTTGGCTACCCGCTGCCGCTGCTCTCTCTAATATTACCACCTCTTCTCTTGTTTCGCTTCTTGGCGTTAGCTCAGGAGGTCTTCATGGGAAAGCGCTGCAAAGAGCACGGCCACCAACCACGCATACCTTGGCGACCTTTTTTTTTGCTTCACACCCTTCTCCTCCACGCAGGTTGAAGCTGGCTGCCGTTGCTCTTGCCTGCGGAACGACGCTACTGTAGCTAATTCTCTTTCGCGAGCTCTCTCTCACACGATTGGTGTGCGTGTGTGGGATAGGTGCGTTACTTTCCTTTTTTTTTCCGCTTCTTCATGCTTCTTGCGTCTTCCTTTTTTTTGTCGTTTATTGCTCTCGCTCTTTCTTTTGCGTCTCGCGCACTTCTCTTTCTCTTGCTTCACTCTTCGACTGCGCTGCCCCTCCCATATATCATTCAAACAACGCACACACACATAAAAACCTCTCGAAAAGGGGAAAAAAAACGAAACGCACCCTGAACAACAGCGAAAAAGCGCGCCGCATCTAAGCCTGCGGACTTGCCCTCATCCGAAGGCACGTACAAGCCTTCTTTTTGCTGCCTCTTCGGCAAGTAGCGCGCACACAAGCTTCTTGCGGCGTGGGGACTCCCTCCTGCTCCTCCGCCTTCCCACGAACATGACCCCTGGCGGTCATCGCGTTATCTGGACATACAAAACTAGCAATGTATATGCACAAGAAAGGACAGCACCACATCTGTGACTACAAGCTACTCTTTCCTCCTCCTGTTTACATATTTCTTGGTGCTCGTGCGGTGCTCTGTGCCCCACTACACTCTTTACGTACTTCCCTGGCCGGCTCCTTGTCCCCCTAAACACACGAATAAATATTTGACGATACAACACACGCCCGCCCCCGTTGCATACCCGTACACGCAACAACGTTGTCTGTGTGTGCTGATGCCCTTGACGCGGTCCTCGCTGGCCGCTCCCCAACACCATCCCAATCTCTTATTCGCCAACCAACGGGCACCGACCAAGAAGACCTTTGAACCAACGCTACTAACCCCAACCCACACATCTACTACCTTTTCTTCCTTCCGCGCTTTCTGTTTGCCTTTCGATTCTCGCTCAAGCTGCGCATAACACCCTCTCCTTTCACGCGCTCGACTTTTCCTTCCACCCCCTCCCCGTGTAAACCATGGCCACCACGTACGAGGAGTTTTCGGCGAAGCTGGACCGCCTGGATGAGGAGTTCAACAGGAAGATGCAGGAGCAGAACGCCAAGTTCTTTGCGGACAAGCCGGATGAGTCGACGCTGTCGCCCGAGATGAAGGAGCACTACGAGAAGTTCGAGCGCATGATCAAGGAACACACAGAGAAGTTCAACAAGAAGATGCACGAGCACTCGGAGCACTTCAAGCAGAAGTTCGCCGAGCTGCTCGAGCAGCAGAAGGCTGCGCAGTACCCGTCCAAGTAAGACAGCGAGGGTAAAACCACTGTAGGGTGAGATTCGGTGTCTTGTGTATATGAAGGCGCCCATCAGCCACACATATTTACTTGTCCGCGTTTTTCTTTTCCGCCTTTTCCCCCTCTCTTCTCGTGCTGCATTGTGTGTAGAGTCACGTGCTCGATACATGCACAGAGGCAGCCTTGTTACCGCCCCCGTCTCGCTCGCTGTTTCTGCCTTCGTATCAAACTCTCCCTTGCTCCCCAGCTGCTCATCAGCTTGTGTTGCAGGGAAGGTTTAGAGAGAAAGCGGAGGCAAAATACGTGCCCGCTGGTGACGGGCACGCGTGCGCATGCCTCTGTACGCGGTCGTTTCCATGTAGGCGTGCGCTTGCCGCGAGAGGCGGCCCTTCAAGACTGTCAAGTGGTCTCACCAGGCTAAACACACACACCATCAATGCACGTATGTATACAGTGATGAAAGGGGGAGGGCGAAATCTACCACCTAAAGAAAAAAAAAGCATGAGACGAGGGAATGGAGAGTTTTTTCGTGCGTTCGTTTTCAGTGCGCGTGCGTGTTCGTAAACATTCTGTGCGTTGCTGTTCTGGTGTACCTTTGTGTGCAGGACGTGACACACCGAACTGTGCAGCGCAAGCGTAATGACGCGGCTCCTACTCGCCACCATGTATTTTTGTGACCAACCAGTAAGGAAAAAGAAGAGCACGAATGAAGCAAGTGATACGGATCACTAAGAGATCATTAGTGAATGCCGTGTAGCCGCACTCGGAGGGTGGCTGAAGGAGGCGCTGGAACGGCATGATCAACGAGCGGCGGTGCGTGCGGGGTTATACGTGTGTGAGGGTGGTTCTCTCTTTCGCCCTCTCGTGATGGAGACAGGGATGCCGCCAGCTCATACGGTCACGCGAAGCGAGGGAGCATGGCTTGTGAGTTCCCAGCGAGGCGACGAGAAAGAAAGGCCCAGCTGCCTTTTTTTTCCCTGTTCGTTCGCGGTGTTGCACAAGCATTGACGCGGTGCCCTTTTTCTCTCCCGCCCATACAGGTCTTGTTTCGCTCGCTTGTCGTGACCCCACCCCCTCCGTTTTCATCCTCCTTCTCCTGACTTGTCGCCGAGATGAGTGTGGGGTGCGAGGTGGGAACAAGTATGCAGAAAGGGTATCGCCGATGCTGTGGCAGGATATCTTTTTTTTTGCGTTACTGCCGCTCCTCGGTCAATCGGTGCGCTACATCCTTCCATGTCGCTCTCACTCCTTGTCCTTGTTGAGCGCTTTCTTGCACCTCGTCTTTCGCACTCTTCACCTGCTGCAATCCTTCGACTTCTGCGTGTGCATCTCTCTGCTTGCTTTCTCCACTCCTTATTCTTCGCTTCCTTGTGTGCTGCGGCTGCCCCAACTCGTGTTTGCCAAACCGCCTGTCAATATGCGCGTCTGTGCATGTGCCTGTGCTCCTGATGCGTGCACTCAAACGCAATTCGCACAAACACAAAACCGCTCCATTTCTTGCTATCTGCTCACAACGCATTCTCCTTTCAAAATCACCGCATCACGCACACCGGCGCGCGTGTGCAGCTTCGAGTATTCTCCCGCTCTCATTTTCGCCGCCTATTCATTTCACCCAATCCAACAAATCGCCTTCTACTTTCACGCGCTCGACTTTTCCTTCCACCCCCTCCCCGTGTAAACCATGGCCACCACGTACGAGGAGTTTTCGGCGAAGCTGGACCGCCTGGATGAGGAGTTCAACAGGAAGATGCAGGAGCAGAACGCCAAGTTCTTTGCGGACAAGCCGGATGAGTCGACGCTGTCGCCCGAGATGAAGGAGCACTACGAGAAGTTCGAGCGCATGATCAAGGAACACACAGAGAAGTTCAACAAGAAGATGCACGAGCACTCGGAGCACTTCAAGCAGAAGTTCGCCGAGCTGCTCGAGCAGCAGAAGGCTGCGCAGTACCCGTCCAAGTAAGTCGGACAGCCAAGCTGCTTGATTTCATAGAAACAGGAAGATGGCCAAGGAGGAGAAGAGTGCAGACATACTTGGGTAGCGTGCAGTTAGACGTGCGGAGAGGGCGAGACTGAGGAACTGGAAAGGAAGGCAGACACGTAGGAGGAGATGCGCTGTCGGGGTAGGTGTGTAGATGATAGGAGCTTGGATTGCGCCGCTTGTATGCCGTGAATGGCCGGCATGATAGCATCCTGGAGATCATCCGTTCGTAACTCACCTTCCCCGCCCTCGTCATCTATCACCTCATTTTATTCGTTTCGCGTGCCTCGTCGTGTTCCAGGATTTTTCCCCTAACCTCTTCTTTCCGTCATGCCTCTTTCTGCTTCGCTGACCCCGTATCCACCATACCCACCTTGCTCTCCGCCCCTCCTTCCCTCCTTGCGACTTCTTTCCTCCCCTTCACCCGCCTTCATTTTATTTTTATTCTGTTTTCCTTTCGTTTCTTCCTTCTGCCTTTTTTTCTTGTACGCCTTTCGTCTTTCGCATTGATCTCTTCTCTCTTCTCTCCTCCTCCTTTTTTGGTATGTTCGTTACACCGCTTGCGTGTATGTAATCTTCGTTTTTTTTTCTTGATTTTCTTTTGTTTCTTCGTCTCTATGTTCTGGAGGTCTAAGAACGAAAGGAAAAAGAAGATACACCCACCTCCACACACACAGCCTACAGGCCCCTAAGGCGCGTTTTCCCTTCCGTAGAAACGAGCGACGATAGAGAGAGAAAGGTGAGGGGGAGAGGACTACTCAAATACCCACTCTGTTGTTTCATGGACGCTTCTCTCTTCACGTCTCGTTCTCTCGCGCACCGGGAGTGGTCGACAGGGTCTAGGTTGCATGCAGGCACGCAACAGATTGTTCTCTCCCCTCCCCTCCCTTCCCCTCCCCTCCTCCTTCCTTTCCTCCTTCCCCTCTCTGCACTCGGCCCTCGAAGATCTCAAGAGCTAGAGACAGGGAAACGCGTTGTAGGGGGAAGGGGAGACTTCACTGGCAAAGGGTTCCTTCTACTGTGTGGTGCATCCATCCGGGGTGGCCACTGTGCAATGCCCCGCTTCCGCATTACCGCCCGTGGTGCTTTTCTTGTTTCAAAAAGCCTATGCTCTTTCCCTACGTTGCTGGCGCCATCAGTAGTAGCCGCCACCGCTCTGGTCCTGATCCTTTCCCACTGCGTCTGCCATTCTCTCTCTCTGCCCCTCTGTCTCTTTCACGGCGCTGTGCTTACACTTGCCCACGCTGGGTATATGTCCGCGTGCGCGTGTGTGACCCTCATAGCGCTTTTTGTTTCGCGTCCCTTTTGGGAGAGCCGATTCGTTTTAATAGTGGTGCCGGCTTCTGTTCACCGGGGTAGGCGCGTCCCTCTTTCCGCGCTTGACGGCAATTCCAGAGAAGCTGCAGCCTTTATTGTCTTTTTGTTGAGTGGGCTGCACCTGAAAGGCGTTGGACCACACGCGCACCGATACAAAGCCACGCATACACGTCTAGGCTGCACCTACAGCGAGTCTTCACTCTCCATTGTACCAATGCTGCGAACTAGCCGCTCCTTTCGATTCCGCATGAAGTGCGGGTGCATGTACGTCGACTACAAGATCATGTCTCGCAACCATCGCCGCTCGATTCGCGTAGAGGATGCCCTAGTCGACCCCCTCTTGCCCACCACGGTAGTGCCACTGCATTGGTTGGAGCAGCTTCGGTGCCCATCAACGCGCCTTCTCACGGGCTACCACACGGAGGAGGCGGTGTATGCAAAGCCGAACTACGGCGATCGTGTGAGTCGCACTCCTGCGTTGTTGTCTTCGTCCGATGCGGCTGCCAAGACGGCAGACAACGGCGCTCACGCCAACGCGATCCGGGCGGGCCCAGTGGTGCTCTACATCACTGGACAGAGCATCCCCGTAGTTTTGAACCCTCTTTTTGTGCAGCCGGATGAGTGGGGTCTCACTCAATCGGACGGTGAATGGGACCTTCGAATAGGAATGGATGCCATTGAGCAGTGCTCCCTGTACGCCGAGCTCCGTCCGGGTGGGCTGCTGTACTCGAAGCTGCCGCACGCAAGCCTCACAGAGGCGATGGAACCTGTTCAGGACACTCTCAAGCGCTACGGCATGAGGTGCGGGTTGGCCGAGTCGCCGCTGGTGCCACGACCGTGGACGCGCATGCGCTACATGTTTATTGACGAGCTGCAGCGTGGACAAAAAATGACCGAGTTCGTAGGGTACAACCCGCGCAGCGGAACTCAGTGGCGCTTCTCGCAGCACACCAAGTACTTCCGCACAGGCATCTGGCGCGAGACCATCCGACGAAACGAGATGAACGATGGGCTGCACGCGCACAGCAGCTGGCAAAAGTCGCCGCAGCAGGCGGTTCCGGAGATCAGCTTTCTCGCACCCTACCCGTAACCGCGGCGATCTTCGATGGGAAGGAGTGTTGCGGATGCGGCCACGGAGCATGAAACGATCCGCAGGCAGGGGCAAGTCAAGGAGGCTGAAAAGAGGTGTCGCGCGGGCGCTATCGAGAAGCGAACGCACCTCTTTTTGGTTGGGCTTTGTTTCTCTGCATCTCGCCTCTGTGGCGCTGCGCGTCTCGAAGCCCGCCCCCCCCCTCGCCGGTGTTTTTGTTCGCTCTTTCGCGTTACCAGTAATCGGGCTCGTGTAAGCTGCTCGCTGTAGCAACGGCTTACCACCTGCATGTATGCGCGTGCGTGCAATGCTCTCGCACTAACGCACGCGCACGGAAGGCCTCTGCGAAGAAAAGCTGGAAAGACAGAAAGCAAAAAAAAAAGACAGCGAAGTCAGTGCGCGTTAGAAAGAGTGCGTATGTGTAAAGGTAAGGACTTGTGCTTCACAGCAGGCAGCTATTCATGTCAGCGCCTGACGTGTTCATTACACCCCCCACCGGCACACTTCTCTCTCTTCGTGCTTTTGTTTATCCGCCTCTGTCTTGTCTTGTTGCTGGTTGTGTGTATGTGCGTGCATGTGTATGGGTGTGCATCAGTACGTAACGGGCCACATGCTCTTTATGCTCTCCCCCTTTCATTCCAGCGAAGAGGACAGACAGCGAAAAGAGAAGACGATCGCTCAGCGCGTGAAGCAGGATCTGGGCTGTATACGTTGCAGTGTCTGCCTTGTCAGAGAGAGGCACATGGATGCAGCCAGCAGCCTCAAAAATTTCGGAGCGAAGTGGAGGGGAGGCATCGACGACGGCGGCCTTTGCTGGCCAGGCCTCGTCCTCGGTTTTGCTTGCGGGTAATATTGGGTGAGGAAGGGCGCCACACTTCTCGAACGGCGTCGCTGTCGTTGTCTTCTCTTGCCGAAAAAAAAAACCAGCCGCAAATGAAGATGTGCTCAGTGGCTGCCTTTACGTTCTTTCCTCCGTCTGCACTCTACCCGCTTCTCACCTATCCATCTGCTTTCGCTCTGTTCTCATTTTTTTGTGGCTCTCTGTTTTGTTGACTCCCGCTGCTCGCGCGAGCAACCGCAGCGAGGAGGAGGAAATACTACCAAAGAAAGGCCTTGCCGAGGAGACGGCGGAGGACAGAGCTGCGCATTCTCTTCTCTTCCAAAGCCCTGCCTCGGTGTTCCATGCCCTTGTGCACTTCATCCACACATCAATGTGGGCGGCAACTGACTCAGCTGGGCTTTGCAGGCCCTCAGCGACGTGGTTTTTGCACGCTCACAGTAGTGTGGCGGCAACGATCACCGACTTCACTACGAGGCCGTCGCTACTCGAAGGGTAATGTTGCTGGTGCAGCATCAGCGTCCTCGAAGCGAAACCTTCTGTCACCATTCGGACATGTTCTTCAGGGCTCATCACGTGGCCCACAAGGCCTTTTTGTGGAGCCGCTAGAGGCGTGGCTTTCCGTGCTCGCGGACTCCGTTCCCTTTTGCAAAGACTGTCTCGTGATTTGCCCTTCCACCGCATCAGACGTGCAGGTTCGCTGCGTGTGGAACCGCTGTCGGCAGCATATCCCCGCTGCCCACGTCGTCGCCCTGACGCCGCGCAAGTACAAGGAAGCCCAGACAACCGCCGCAGATGCTGCCCAAACTCTGCTGTCGCTGCCGAACGGCACCTCCACAGGTGACACGGCTGGTGCAGAAGCACCGATGCCGCTGCCGGCCGCGTCGTTGGTGCCGCGCGGCGGCGGTGGGGGTCATCTTACGAGTGCTTCTACAGCTAGGCTACCTTCCCTGTACTCGCCGCTCGAGCATGTTTCCCCGGGCTCTCTGGACCTCATTGTGCTACCCAGTAACGTGTTTGCCCATGAGATGCTCTTCGACGCACCGTGGCACTTATCCCTCGCACACCGCGCTCTGCGCCCGCACGGAGTCGTTGCGATCCTTGGCCACGTCGCGGAGGCGGGGGTCGGTGCGCCGGAGTGGGCGGCGACGGACGCGAGGGATTACATCGAGAGTACACACCTGGATGCGCGAGAAACGCTGCGGCTGGCTGCCAGCGACGCTGCCAGAGCGCCGGGCACGGATGACGAGCACGTGCGCCATCTGCGTCGCGCCGTGGAGGTACACGAGACACTGCGCTCCGGCCACGCCGACGTCTTTTTCCCCTTTCCTAGCGTGCGCCGTCGCTGGTTCACATCCGAGTACGCCCTCCAACCCGCTCAGCTGGCAGCGCACTACCGCGCAACCCCGCTGTACCAAGTGCTCTATGGCCCCACGGGATCCTTGTGGTGGAACAAGATGCGGTTCAGAGCAGATGTGCTACAGCGGCAGCGGACGGCTGCTTCGGCGGTGAGGGGCGATGAGGAGAGCTTTTTCGTAGATATTACAGGAACCTCGCTGGATGGAACTGCCAGCTTGGGTCAGGGTACCGAAAGTCATCTGGAGGACCTTGTTGCAGCGTGGTCGCCTCTCGGCGTGCGCCGCCGTCGCGGTGTGAACGATCCGCTAGACATGCTGCAGATCATTCTCGACGCCCACACAGCCACAGTCAACGCCTCTGCTGCAAAGCCGCCGCTGCAGGTGCAACTGCACCACTTTGTGGTGACTTGCAGTGCGCGGAGCATGAATGCAACACCGCTGTCGGAGGGGCGAACAGAGTCGAACAGGAATCTACTTGCAGTGCTTGGGAGAGGGCAGCGTCTTTCCCTCCACGCCAGCGAAAGATCGAGGGCGTCTGATGTGCGACGGGTGAGCCTTCCACGATTTGCGGGACAGCGATGCGGCACATGAGCGAGCACGTACATGTGTTTCTCGCGGTCCCGAGGGGAGGGGGGAGTGTTGGCACACAGCAAATGCGGGATGCTACCACCTCACGCGTCTGTCGCACTCGCATAGATGACGCGCCGCCGCTGCTGCTGAATGACCTCCTTCCAGACAAGCTGTGTATGCTCTTCTCATCTTTTTCATGGCGGGCGAGGAGGGGGCGAAGACGGAAAACAAAAATATTAAAGAGGCTGTGCGCCCACGCGCAACAGAAATCACCACTTGGAGAAGAGGGTGCGGATGGAATAATTGTGGCGGTGCACTTGGCTTGCCGTTGCTCTCTGTTTGGCGGATCGCCTCTCTCCTTTTCCAATACCTTTACATCATCCTTCCGCTCTGCGGCAGAATCGTGACGCCCCCGCGCGCGCTCTCGATGCATCAGTTGCATTAGTGTGGCATCGCGTCTCTCGTATACGAGTGACTGCCACCCAACACTGTTTGTACAGACTTGTGTTCAATTTCTCCTTCGCCGTCTTCCTGCGACTCCACATACATTCATCACTTTCTCCTTCCACCCCTCTTCTTTGTGTTTGTGCGCCGCTGCTGCAGAAGTCATTCCCATGCCAGTCCGCCAAGCAGCGTCCTTCGGCTTTTGAGTGCTCTTCGTTCTTTCCATATTCTAGTCCCCTCCTTTCCCTCTTTCATCCTCTGCTACTACTTTGCTTCTTATCTAGTCGAGTGTGATCGGCTCCTCGCCCCGTCGTCGTCCTTGGCGTCTCTGAGTTTGTTTTCTCTACGGCGAGGCGCGGAGAAGGGATTCCACTGCATACTCGGCTACCCACAACGGCGCAGATACGCGCATCCCACGAAACGCCCACCACCCCTGTCATATACATTTACACCGGTGGCTGTGCCTTGTGCTTTTCTAGATCACCATCGCCGCCTACAGCTGCGCACACAATCTCGCCCTCTCTTCCATTCTGGGAAGTTGCGCACACGTGCGTGCGCTTCGCGGTGGCCCCCCTCTTTCTTTTCCATCTCCCCTTCTCTTGCACCCGAGAGGTCTGGTGCGAGCCTTCAGTTGCCCATTGTAGCGCGTGTCTGCTTCCCCTCGCTGTTTGCGTAACTCCGGCGCTGCGCACCGACGTCGCCTCACTCGCGCCCTTTGCTGTTCTCGCCTCCATTCCCAGTTTTCGTGGTTCTCTTGTTGAGGGTTGTCTCGCCCTGTCTCCAGTGTCTGTGTCTATTCCATCTTACCACGCACACACATACACACGCTTTCTTTTCCTTCTCTGCGTTCCTGTCGCGTGGCTCTCTCTACGCGAGTCGCTATTTACGTTTGTGATGATGTCGGCCTGTCCGCAGTGTCCATCCCAGGCTTTCTACTTCGCCACTCACTAACCCCCCCCCCACACACACACTCACACACACTCCACTGAGGTTCTACGCTCATAGAAGCTCAATCGGAAGATCAGGCTTGCACCTCGTGTTTCATGCACCTGGCGCGGCACTCAAACACACACACGCCCACACAACCTGAAGCAACGCGGAGCAGCAGCAGCATCGTCAACCGCGCTCCTTCCACAGTGGCCACCCTCCCCGCCATTTTCTTTCCTTTCGCTCTTCGTGCACCGCACTGTAACTGTTTTCGTTTGTGCTCTCCTTTCATTCTTCTATAGCGCGGCATCTCTCTTTTGTCCCCCGTCCCACTTCACCTTCCCACGCCCCTTGCAGCCCCGCTGATCGGCGGCGCTAGATGCGTGCTTGTTTCACTGGCCGTGGGCGAATCCGTAAGGAAGTCGAGAAGGACAGGTCGCTGCGTGGGGGGGGGGCGAGAGAGAGGTGGCGGCGAAGCGTGAGCACAATGAACTTTGTGAACACCTACCTGCTTCTTCCACTGCAGCGCAAGATTTTCAAAAACTTTGGCCACTATGACTACCAGACGAGCACGTTCCACCTCAACGAGGAGCGGGTGAATGAGGTTTTCTTCGACCCTGCGTATAATCCGTTTGTCGACGTGCTGCGCGAGACGTCGCACGCGTCGGCGGTCGCCTCGTCCAAGGCGGCAGCGGCGGCGGCACAGCAGCAGCAGCACCAGCGTGCCTTCTCCTCTTCTACTGTGCGAAGACGGAACACCACGAGCGATGCTGATGCTGGTCTTTCAGCGTCTCCTTCGCCGCCGAGTCAATCCTGTAGTGGGTCGGTGAACAGTGAAGCCGCAGCGACAAAGGCGGCGGAAGAGGCGGAGGGGAACAATGAATTCACTGCCGGCGTACCGCACGGCCCCCTGGTGCGACTGCTCAGAGGCAAGATTCGCTCCGCCGGGCTTGTGTCGTTCCTACGCCAAGTCACGACGCAGAAATCGCTGTCGGTGGAGTCAATGGATTTGGTCTTTGACGTAGCCACCGCGGCGATCTCGGACTCTACTGGCGACTCTCACACAGACGCTCCCTCTCTGGTGACCCGGCCCGCGGGTGTGCCGCAAGATGCGGAGGACGATACTGCACGTCTGCGAGACGGTGCTTCTCTCCCAGACCCAGGAGTGGCAGGGCTGTCTGTTGCGGAAGAAGGCGATGAGGTGAAACCTACGCAGCCGCCCTTGTACTCGTCGAGGCGGCTTCGGCGCGACGAGATGGCGAAGCTGGCACGTTCGTACTCCATTGAGGACCACTCATGGCTACACAGCGAGGCGGAGAATCAACGCAACTCACCCGACGCGACAGGGGCGGACTTTGGTGACTTGGACGCGGACGCTGGGTCGCTAACCGCTGATGGCGCTGCGAGGCCGGCAAGCCCCAAAGAAGGCCCCACGACACAGTTTCACACCGTGGGGGACCTGATGACATACCTTAAGCAGCAGCTGCAGGGCGTGGCGGTCGGCGTAGAGGAGGTGCGTCTCACCTTCTGCATCCCACCCGTTGGGGCCGCCGGGTCACTCCTGCGCAGCACAGAGTCCGCGAGCCGCCGCAGCGGCCGATCGCATGTGGGCGCACGGGCAAGTGCTGCGGCGGCACCGCTGCGCGTGCGCAGTGGCACACGTGTGTTGCATCTGTCGTGTCGTCGAGGGCTACGCTTCACGGTGGACGAGTCCACTGGGGCATCGGTGGAAGACATGCAGTGCACGGCGAGCATACAGGATTGGCAGTGCTACGTTCACGTCATGGCCAGCGATGGCCCGCTGCCGTCGGAGTTCTCCCTAGACGACTTGGTTTTCACGACGTCTACGGCGCTCACCGCGGGTAGTGCAGAGCAGCCGCCGGGGGCAACAGCGAGGGATGACAGCGAGCCCGCTGCTGGGGCACCCTTCACGGTGCGCGTCGCTCGTCGAGGTGCCGGCGCAGCTGCCAACGCCATGTGTACTTCGCCTTCCACTTCGCTGGTGTCTGCAGACGTGCCACCGCCGCCGAAGGTTCTTGTAGACGTGGACGCCGCAGAAGGTTGGAGCATCGTCCTTTCTGCAGTGCAGATAGCGCACTTGGTGGGCATGATGAGGCACGTGATGGGCGGTACGACGGATTCTGATGAGGGCGTGATTTCCGCATGCAGTCTCTCTTCCTTCTCTTCGGCGGAGGAACCTGCCAGCACAGCGGGAGAGCTGGAAAAGCCGGCAGCGGCGGTCCCATTAGATTCTGACGAGGCCGTCACTGCTGCCACCCTGACCGCCGCACAGCTGCGCGCCGCCGCCAAGTACGTGAGCGTGCATTGTGGTGGGTGTTCTATCAGCTTGCTGACGAGGTCCGTGGTCGACGCCAACGCTGTGGCGTGTGCGTGGCGCTGCGCGCTTTCCTCGCAGCAGCTTGCCCTTCTCGACCCGCGGGCGACGGACCCTTTGCAGCAGCCGACTGCTGCTTTAACCCTGCCCGTGTACGAAGCCCTCACCACGCCGCACTTCACGTATGTCATGCGCGATGTGGACATACTCTTTCCAAACATCGATGCCGAGGCGCCCTTGTCATCGTCCACGTCGTCGCCGACTGCCAGGGGTGTTTTCCAGCAGTCGGCGAGGAAGCGGAAGATTTACCGACGCATCTTCGACAACAAACTGGCCGACCCCGCCGTGACGGCGCAGCTTGCGCGGGCACGCGCTGCCGCGGGAAGCTTCAACAGCGGCGGCGGCGTGAGTTTTTTCCTTGGCGTCGGGTCGATCTCTTTCTTGGAGTACCGCCACGCCACCGCAGCGGCCGGGCAACGCAATGCAGCGTCGTCTTATTCGTTTACAGCTGCTGAAGTACGTGGCCTGCCGCTCTCGTCGCCGTTGCTGGCGCACTCACTGCGACCTGCGAAGCTGATGCACGCAGAGCGCAGCCCATACGCTTTGGTCATCTTCCACCGTTCCACACCGCCACTGCCGGATCAACCGCCTGCCGCGGGAGTACTGGCCCCGCCTCCGTCACCTTGCCTGCGCATCTACCAGGAGACTGTTGTCGTTGGTGTGGCCAAGATCTCCGTCCAACTTGACGCAGAACTGTTTGAGGTTCTCGCGATGTACGGCACCACTGTCGAGGAGCTGATCCGCCGCGTGGGCTGTCTGCAGCAGGGGGGCAGAGGGGAGCCAAATCGCACGGCAGAGGCTCTGACCGGCGCCACAGGCTTGTCAGCTCGCAGGCTCTCTTCGCCGCCGTCACCAACGCTGCTTCCATCGCGCGTGATCCGCACCCGCAGCTCCGTCAAGGTGCTCCTGGAGAGTGTCGATGCGTCGATTCGATTCCCTGTTCACCCGAACGGCACCACAACCTCACCTGAGACCCCACCTGATCCCGCGGATGGCGTGTCTGCATCTACCGCATCCCCCGCCTCAGCTGCAGCCGAACCACAGTCGTTGCTGCTCGCACGCCTTCTGCAGCGCTTACGAGAGTCGAGTTTCGACACCCATCGTCATAACCGTGCACTCCTCCGCCGCCGAGCGCGGCAGGCGAGGGGCGACGGAGACCGCGTGGCGGCATCGCCCACAACGGCATCGACAAAGCTGGCGGAGGAGGCGGCGGTTGCCTCAGCGATCGTCGTACAGGAGCAGCTTGGGTTTCCCGAGGACGTGGACACGCGGGCGCGCTTCCTGCCGGAGTTGCTGAGCTTTTCGCTGCGCGATTTGCAGGTGGTGCACACGCCGTCCGCGACCAAAGTTGCTCACAGCGCCGATGTGGCCACACCCGCTGCTGTGGTTTACACACCCGCGAGTACGTCGGCCAAATGGCGTGAGGCGGTTGTGTACCTGCAAGATATCCTCGAGCAGACCAAGTCGGAGCTGTTTCGAGTGGACTACAGCCACGAGATGAACATCAACGTGACGCACACCTGTCTTCCTGGTCTTGCTGGAGGCTCGTGGAGAGCTTTGGAACGCGTTCTGGCGCTGCAGATACGGCTCGGTGAAATCACGACGACCGCACTAACGCAGGACGACTATCTGCTCGCAACTCACTACGTGAATGAGCTGCTATTGACGCTATCGCGGTGCCGCCAGCGCCTGCACGCCGGAAGGGTAGCCACAGCAGCGAGAGAGCCGGGCAGCAGCGCACCACCGCGTGGCCAGGCACCTGTTGTCAGTGTGGCTTCTGGGCGTTCAGACGGCCTCCCTGTCCCCGACGAAGCGGGCGCGGCATCGGTGGATGCCTCGGATGAAAGTCGGTGCTTGAACACATCTGGCGGTACCGTTCGGCCTAACGAGTGCCGCGAAGAGCCGGTCGAACATCCTGCCGGCTCCGCCGCAGAAGCCTTCGCCATGGCAGATGCAGTGACCACGAGCCGCGGCTGTGCCGGAGCGAGGGTGAGCGGGTGCGCCGCGGGCGACGACATTCAGGATGATACTTCCAGGCTCAAATCTCGAGGCAGCAGCGATGGCGGCGACAGCGCAGATCCGCTGTCGAACGCTGTGCCAGAGCTGTGGCGCCTCTTGGACACGACGTGCACATCACTTGACGTGCGTGTCAGTCGCATTCGTCTGGGGCTCTTCGCGCCTCGTCTCTCGCCGATGGGCCAGGTGGTCGGGGAGCCGCTTTACCGGTGTCTGCCGAGGTCGCAGCGGCGCTGCCTCGTCGACTTGAACTGTCTCTACCACCTTTACATCATGGAGCTCGTTGACGTGTCGGTGCGTGGGCTGAGCGGCGACGGCGCCCTCGCCAAGGCTGGGCAGGCAAACTACGCACGTGTTCGATTGGGCGGTTTCTCTTTGTGGGAGCGGCAGCCGGCTCCGGCGCCGCCACACACGTCCACCGATGGTCGCGACGCTGGCGGAGGGGCAGGGGCGGCGGCAGCGTCGCCGCTTTACAAGAGCTACGCATCCAATTCCGTAGGCTCTGGCGGTGCGCCACCCGTGTCGCACGGTCTGGGGGGAGGCACGTGCAAAGACTTGGCTTACTATATGCCGAATTCTCAGGCAGCTCACCCTGGCCACCGACGTGCCGGCACTCTGGTGCAGCTTGTGCAGAGCTACACAGAGGTGCGAGGCAACGAAGAGGAGGGGGATGACAGGTGCCACGGAGATGCGAGTGACACGACCGAAGGCGATGACGACAGCGGCGGTCAGTGGGTTAGCCACAGCTCACGCGTGCTGTCCGACGTTTGGGGCGCCTACGTTCGAGAGCTCCAATCGATCGCCACAACGGCTGGACGAGCCGCGCACGCACCGCTGCCCACCGTTCGTGAGAGCGGTGTGTGCGAGGTGCGTCTCCTCGAAATGGCGAGGGTGCCGCCCATCGCAACCGCGGCGCACTCCTGCCACACTACGCCGTTCGTGCCCACTGCTTTTTCCGCTGCACTGGTTCCGCCCAACAGGCGGCATTTGTGGCTGCAGCTAACTGGCTTGGGTCTTCATCACGCTGTGGCATACAACGGCGATCATCTGGCGGCGGTACTGAAGCAATACTTCAGCGGTGGCAACGGGACTGTTGCCCCGGCGGCGTCTGCTGTACGAAATGGCGGCGAGGCGAGGGGCGTGGCTGAGGGGCTTTCCACGCTTGCTTTCCCGGAGGAAACGCTCTGGACGACCAAAGTGCACGTGAGCGTTGCCAACCTCATGGCCACGTATCGCCCTCGCGGCGCCGGCCGCTCGCTGGCGGTATTGCTGCTCCCGCGTGCTTCGGTGCTGATAAAGCTGCCCGTGGTAGTTCCGGCGTTGCCGCCGTCAGCGGAAGCGCATGGGACCGCCATACCACCTGAAGAGCTACGACGCGGCAGCGCTGCAGTGATATCGCCGGCGACGTCGGTGCCATCACCTGCCTCCGAAGACGTCTCCGCTCCACTGACGATGCGCGCGCAGGCATGGCTGCACACGTCGCTACCGCTTTACGTGTGCAACGACTGTGACGTGGAGGCACTTGTTCGCGAGGTGCTCAACCCCGCCGAGAGTGACGACTGGGGTGTTGACCTGGAGAGCGCCGGCTTTGTGCGTCTTTGCGAGGTGATTTCTACGGCCGCCTGCTCCTCCTCGTCCTCGTTCGCCGCGGATATGCAGCAGAGCACTGATGACGCCGGTTCACCCAGCATGGGCAAATCGGCTTCGTGCTCGCGAACGCCAAACCTGATCCTCACGGTGCGCTCGAAGAGCTTAAGCGCATCGGCGTCAGGAGCCCACGGCGGCGGTGACACAAGAGAGGAGGGGGGCTCCATCGACTACGCCTACTTGGCGCCGGCTGTGTCGATGCATCTGCAACATATCGAGCTCTCCGCGTTCATGGCGAAGGATTCGTTCGAGGTGTTCCGCGAGCTTGTGGAGGCGTGGGGATCAGGGGCTGATCTGCAGGCGACGGATGCACCGGCAGCGCTCGTCATGCGCAGCGGGCCCGGCTTTGAGTGGGTGGCGGAGGAGGTGGCGCGCAGCTGCGCTCCCATGACGTTTCGTGTGAACCCTTACCTCGTCACCAGAGACAGGGCAGCGGAGGAGGATGCAAGCAGTGGGGGGCTTCGACCTTCTCCAGTCGGTGCGCCGATGATGCGCACCATTGCGAGCGTCGACGACTACACGTCGCACTACCCATTTCTGCCGTCGACCACGTCGTTGCAGGCGTCTAGCGACTTTGAATCGCCCTGGGCGGCGCCGGAAAAGTCACAGCTAGGCCCCTCTACTGGCGTTGGAGGCTATAACGCCTCTTACTCGGCTTTTCGGAGCAGCGCGAGCGCGTATGGGTACAGTCATTGGCTTGATGCCCTACACGCTTCATACGGACGAGACCCACAGCTCTACGACACGTACCAGAAACGCGCTGCCGAACTCCTCGATGGTGCGCCGTGGGTGCCGCAGCACCAACGAGTACACTCTACCTCCTCGAACGCAAGCGGCGTGGAGCAAGAGAGAACGCGACGCGGACGAAGCATGTCCCCGCTGCCTGCGTCGTCCGCTGATGCCGTGCCGCAGTCCCGGCGCTATGATGAAGTCTCAGACACCATTTCCGTATCAAGTGACGACGATGACGAGCTGACGGCCGAGGAAGGCGCGGCGGCAGTGGTGCCGACGCGCGGCGTACGCGGCGCGCAGGGAGGAGCACCATTTCAGTTACCTCGGCCGCCACTACCGAGGGTGGCTGCTGCTGGTGCTGCGATCTCCTCTCTGTCCTCGTCCTTTTCCGATCTGGAGGATACGGTAGCGTCTGAAGCACAGCTGCGATGGTGCGTTCTACCGTCCGAGGATCCGGCTGCATCGTCGCTGCTGCCCTCTGGCGATACCCGTCATTGCGGAGACCGTGCCGACTCCGATGCCGTCGCCGGCGACCCAGGCGCAGCCGCAGAGCGGCGCATTGACCTATTCGCTGCGTGCGACCGGCAGCCGCACTTCCTCAGCTGCTGGTCGCGCGAGCGTGTCGAGGCGGCACGGCAGAGGCGTGCCGTGCGTCTCAACCGACTCGACTGCACCGATGACGCCCTCCTTCACGACACCCCAGAGAAGTACCTCTACCCGCCGGTCGAACTTGAGTTCTTCTTGAGCGACTGCTCCCTCAACCTCAGCTTGTATGAGGGAACAGACTTGATGTCGGCAGCGGTCCGAAAGCAGCGGCGAGGCTATCTGCAGATCGTCTCGCGAGGCGCGAGCGTGGCGCAGGCGGCACCGTACATCTTCGGCGGCGACAGACGGTCAGAGGCGGCGCTGCGCGCAAGGAGCAGCAACAGCGCCAGCGCTGACACAGCTGTGCCGTCCGTCACGGCGTACACGCCGGCGCTAGCGCATGATTCATCGCACTCCCCAGACGGACGGACGAAGCCCTCGCTTTCGCGTTGCAGCTACGCGACAACCATAGGCACCGGCGCTACGTGGTCCTTTCACACCATCAGCGGGGAGTCCTCGACATCACGGCTCGAGCGTTTGCACGATCGTGGCTGCCGCAGTGGCTTTGGCGACCGTGATGCAAGCAAGCGGCTTGTTCTCAGTTGCCGCGGCATCACGGTCCAGATGGACACTTTTCCTCAAGGCTCGGAGGAAGACTTGTGGTTCCACGTCGTGGTGGGGGAGGCAACGGTGTTCGACTGCATCAACACCAGCGATGTTCATCGCCTGCTGACCGCCACGCCGAAGCCGCCGGCGTCGCTCGCCGCGCAGCCGAGGAGAGGCAGCGGTGCTGCACGCTGCCATGTTGACATGCCTGGCGTCCAGGCTGACAGCGGCTGCAGTCGCGGTGGAGCAAACGATGCGCGACAGCTAGAGTTGACTGGGCTGCTGACCTCGTCAAAGAGCGTGCTTGCGGCGGCGAGCGGAGGTATGAGGGAGGCGTCTCGTGCGTCCTTCACCGTCTCCCATTTTCAGCAGGGCGGCAGTGAGCTTTCGCTGGCGGTTCGGCTGCAACCGACGTCGCTGACGTGGAGCGGCGCCTCCGTCGACTTTGCGCAGTCTTTCTTCTCCACTGCGTCGGCATCGCCGCCCTCGTCGCCAGCCAACAGCAAAGGCGCAGCAGCGATTGCTGCGTCCTCGCCGTCTGTGCCGGCGGCTGAGGCAGGCACCATTTCCGGCACCGAGGCACCGCCTCTCTTCTACCGCCGTGTGGTAATCCTTCCCACAACGCTGACCGCCGCCGGCTCCTTCCAGAGCGACAAGGGGGTTCTGGCTGCTCTTGCAGAGGGAAACTCGTTTGATGCCTTACGCAGTATACCGGTGCTCTCGTGGATTTCGCTGCAGGAGATTCCGCTCCCAATCCCGTTCATGCGCGTCGAGGACTGCAGCAGCGCCGCGACGCTTCTGCAGCGCATCGTGGAAGACTCGAACTGTGTGTCGATCCGCTTTTTGCTGACGGCGTGCTGCTGTGGGCTGCAACCACTCTCCGCTGTGACACGTGTGGGCGAGGCGGCAAAGGGCCTTTTGCTGCTGCCGCTCTCGAACTACCGCGGCGCTGCGCTGCACCACGCGATCCGCACGGCGTCTTCTGTGTTCATGCAGGAGCTGCTCACGCAAGCGTCGGACATGGCAGCGTTGCTGGCGAGCGGGTCCTACCATGCAAGTCGCTCGCTCCTCGAGGTACTCGTGGAACCGCAACATCGCGGGCTCACCATAGAAGAGCCGTCGCGTGCTTCCCAACCCGCCGGCGTCGCGGACGGCTGGCGGCAAGGCCAAGAGCAGCTGCGTGTTGGACTGCAGGAGGCACTCACCATGGCAAGCTACTGCACCGGCCCAGACGGGAGCCTTCTGCGCGTCCCCGCAGCGGCGCTGCGCCTGCTCATGGGTGTGTCCGGCGCGGCGACGACAACCCTCTGGGGTGTTCGGAATAGTCAGGGCAGTGCGATGCGTGAGCGAGATGGCCACATCTACAAGAAGAAGTCTTGATAGAGTGTTTCCTCTTTCCCACCTCATCATGCCGTCCGAATCGTGTTGGTGAATGCCGTCTCTGTGTTGCCCACCCCTTTCTGTGCAGTTGGTGCGCGCATTCGCTTGTTGTCCCTCTTCTTTTTAGTTTGTATTTTGTTTTGGTTTTGGCGCCACCAAGTTTTGTGTCTTTTATCTTTTTTTTTGTTTTCGCTCCGCCTGCTTTGTCTTCGCTGTTCTTGATGTGCTGCTCTTTATTCTTCTCGTTCGCTTGCTTTGCGATTTTTCATGTGTTTGTGTTGGCTTGTGGGCTGGCGAGCATCTCTTCGTTTCCGCGTCCTGCCGTGGGACGCCGCCCTCCCTCCCCTCCCTTCCTCCCCGCTTTGCCGCCCCGTGCACTGTCTCTTGCATTTTCTCTCGTTTGCGTTCGGATACCTCAGACTCTTATATATGCCGTCAGCGAGTCGGAGACTTAGACAAAAAAAAAACGTTGATGGAGCTGCCTCGATGCCGCCGCACACCATTTTCTTGCGAGACTGTGTGCGTAGCCCGCTCCTCTCGTCGCACGAAGGCAACGCATGGAATTACAGATGGATAATTCCTTCTTCGCCTTTACCTGCTGCCGTACAACCGGTTACGCAGTTGCAGAAGATAAAGGTGCATCTCAGCCAAAATTCAGAAATTCAGCAACAGCAAAAAAAGGCGCTTTCACAGCCTCCTGTGCTCTGCCGTGTTGCCCCGCTGCTGTCGAAGCCAGGGAGGCGGTGGGGAGGCAAACAAACAACACACAGTGGCATCTTTCTGTACCATGAAGGCCTTGCACGCTCTCTGCTCGCCTCCCCGCTGCTCCTCTCCGCGTAGTCTACGCGTGCGCATTGCAGAACCCAACGATCGTCTTGTCTATGCCAAAGCCCATCTTTCACTCTCCTCCTCCCGACTCTCCCCAGGTTTGGTATCACTGCGATGCATTGCCCGCTAGGCTCATCTTTTTTTTTTCTTTTCGGCGCCGGCCGCTTTCTGCCGTTCACGCTTCACTCCTTCTTTTTCATACACTCCCGGACGGGATAAGCAGAGCTCTTGATTTATCGCTTCCGTGGCACGGCGTCTTGAGTCCGCCTGCAGCCCTCGAAGCCCCAGCGAGCGTCATTCGGCCGCCTCGCTCGGTCTGATTCGTGCATTCGTCCGCAGCACCGTCGCTTATCGCCTTTGTTGACAAGAGGCCACCGCCCACAAACTGTTGCCGCATTTAATTTCCTTGTTCTTTACCATCCAAAGAGGCGGAAGCGAAGAGAGAAGGGCAACGCCGCTGCCACCCGCGGCTCTCACTTGTATCTTCGCTAAGAGCAGTTTGCTCGACGTAATTGCTCTTGGTTCAAAAATCGTCTTTTGGCCATCACCGCCAACACACCCCAACGCCCCCTGCTCATCGACAAGGAAAACAGCGTTCAAGCAAAAAAAAAATAAAGCGAAAACACTAACGTCAGAGATGGAATGCGTGGCGACGAAGGCCGAACAAGCTAAGAAAGATAAAAGAAACTTCCCTTTCTTTATTACCATTGTGCATTATCGAACCCCCGCAGCCTCCACCTCTCCTCCCTCGCTGGGCTCCCCTTTCCATTCCACGGAGACCCACGCGCATACAAAACGACAGCGACCTCTTTGGAGAAAATGGATGGCAAGGTAATTGTGTTTCTCCGTACAAGCAGCGTGGCCCGTTTGCCGCTATACCGTCGCCTCCGCTCGCTCAACGTAGCGCTGGTGCTGGTGCACCCCTTCACCCCATTGCCTGCGTTTGACGGTGTCTTTTCGCACTGGCTGCAGCACGAGACGAGCGACGTGGATGAGGTGCACCTTGCCTTGTCGGCCTTCCTGGCATCGCGTGGGCTCGTCCCTGACGCGGTTGTGTCCTTCGACGAGTATGCCGTCTACCAAGCGGCGTTAATTGCCGCGCGGTTGAATCTCACCCCGATCCCTCTCCCACCTGCTGCGGTTCTACAGAACAACATGAAGGATTTGTTTCGGCTGTTCTGCAGCGAGCACGGCATCCCGTCGCCAAAGTCGGTGCCGCTCCCTGTAGCGGCGGCGCTTCCGACACCAGGAGAGATGAGCAAACGTGCGCGCGACGCGGATGCGCTCTCGATGGCGTTCGAGAAGGCTCGGCCGGCGCTGATCAAGACTATTTCCAAGACAATAGAGGCCGCGGCGCTCGCGTTCCCAGTGGTGCTAAAGCCCAGTCCAGGGGCTGGAAGCCTGCTAACCCGCTTGTGCTCCACCCTGGACGACGCGGTGGCGCATGTGTGGTACATGTGGACGATGCTCGCGAGCCATCCAGACACACGGCACTTTGCCGCCCTCACCAAGAGTGCAGCGGCTGGACCTGTGCGCGAAGAAGGCGCGGCCGCTGTGCACATACTCGCGGAGGAGTTCATTGAGGGACAGGAGGTCGACATGGACTGCGTTGTCGAGCACGGCGTCGTGCGCTTCTGCTCCATCTCGGACAACTTCGAACCGTCTCTGCCGTACTTTGCTGAGGTTGGCGGGATTTGCCCATCACAGCTGGGGCACCGCGGCCAGTGTGCCCTGCGTGAATTGCTCGACTTATACGTCTCCGCGCACGGAGCGCACTTGCACGGCGTTATTCATTTTGAAGCCAAATACGACCCAGCACGCCAGCGAGCCTACGTGATTGAGGTGAACTGTCGGCCTGGAAGCGCGGAAACGAACGTTATGGTTCAAACTGTGTATCGTGGGTTGAACCTGGGTGAGGCGCTGGTGCGCTGTGCGTTGCAGATGCCTATCCAGGAGCAACTGGCAGGCCTTTTCCCAGAGCTTCTAGCCGGCCAGCAAGAAGAAGGTGGGGTGCAGATGCTGTGGCAGACGGCGACTCCACCGCGCCATTCCGAGGCGGACGCAAACGAGGGTATCCCGATCTCCGCTGCACGCACAGCGGTGTGGTCGCTGCTCGGCGGCCCGTCTCGCGGCTTCTTTCCACCACAGTGCTGGGCGGCGTCTGTGAACATTTATCCGAACCAGGCTGGGGTGCTGAGTAAGGCACGTGTTCCGGTAGAGGACGCTTCGCTCGTTGCCTTCTCCGTCTCGGCGAGGCCGGGTGAGGCCGTGGCACCGCCGCCGAAGCAATTCTACATGCTTTGCTGGATGGTGGTCCGAGGCGCGACCGACGAGGAGGCGAAGGCAAACATCTGGCGAGTGACGAGCACATTTGAGCAGGAGGTGGCGCCGCCGTTCTGATGCAGTGTGATGTCTCGAAACGGGAGCGCATACATAAACGCAAAGCTGCGAAGCATTCGCAAAGTGCGCGGCCACGGCGGCGCCGGTAAAGGGTAAGGGCGAACGCGCCGTGCTCGTGTCCCTATGCGCGTTTTTGCTCGAGAACGTGAACGCTTTCGCTTCCATTTTTTCTCTCGCCTTTCTTGCACCTCCATGTTGTGGGGAGGTCGAGTAAAGTGGGGGAGGGGGCGGAGAGGTTCTATACTGCCGGGGATGTGCGCCAGCGCACACGTGCTTGACGGGTGTCCTTATTATTCACTGATATTTTTCTCTTCACGTCTTTGCTCCCTGATAAAGCGGGCCACCTCGCCGTGGCACTAGGGTCTAGCTCCTGCCCTATTGGGAAGCCAAGAGCCTGCAGCCTGCCCTTGGGTGCGTCGGACTCTTAGCGTCGGCGGGAAATATCTGCACTGGCACTATGCTGGAGAGACTTGCAACCATTACCACGCTCGCTCTTGCCCACTACGAATCGTGTCGGCGATTGGACAAATCCAACCAGCTGTGAGTTCTGTGTGCGCAGACGCTTGATCTGCGTGCCCCCTTCTGCTTGACGTACCCACTCCTGTCAAAGGTGTGCGGATACAGGAGAGGGTGGAATGCCTCCTGCTGCCAAAGGCTCACGGCAGTGTCCTGGTTGTCGCGGCAACGTGCGGGCAAGCCATCCAGGCACGCCCCCTCCTCCTCCGCCAGGCAAGAACGCCCTCTTGAGACAGGCCACAGGATGCCGCAAATGCGAGACCTGCGCGCTGGCGCTGTGAAGCACAGCTGGAACGGTGCAGCACACCCGAACAAGGCATGCAGAGGTGAGAGGGGCCATGGTGATGGACGGGAGAGGAGCAAAGGGATCCACATGCATCAGCCCCAATGTGCGTGTGTGCAGAACATGTGGCAGTCCCTCTACATCCCAACGGGGTGGGCTGATGAGGCGCAGACGCCGGAAGCATGACGAGAGCACCACCGAGTTACACCATCGAGCCCTCCAGGCTCGCACGTGGCGAGACACCGCACCATAATACGGCACGCCGCGACTTGAAGTGACTGCGAGAGAAGCATGGCACACAGGCAGAGTGTGCAGGGCCTCGGAAGCGCCCTGGTCTCAGGCTGACCCATTTCCTCGAGCTCGTGCGGCATGCACCTAGGCGACCGCCCCCTGCTACCCGCACGACAGAGACGTCATCGCTTCCTCGCTTCAGCGCGACGCTAGACGCGGCCCACGCGAGCGTCCGCGTGACGCCGATCGCACAGCACGTATGCGAAAGAAGGGACGAGGACGGACAAGGAGGAGCCCGTTAGGTGCATGACCTCGATTCCGCGGCAGGACGGTTTGTCCCAGAGGGCTGGGGTTCAGCCGTATGCCTACCTTTGTAGGCAAACGGCTGTGCTTGTGCATGCGTCTCTTATTTATTTATTTCGCGCGTGTTTACGGTATACTGACACACAGAAAAAAACTAAAGGAAAGCCAAACGACGGAGCACGCCCCAGCTCCCCGGATCACGGCTGCCGACACACGAACTCCTCGTGACTTACCATTCCAATGATACATTTTTTTTTTTCGGCTTTAGCGTGTCTACTCCATGACTCACCCATTTTCCTATCAGTGAAAAAGGCGGCATGGTGACAAACCCTACCTCCGCAAAGAAGAAAACGAAGGGACGACCATCCCATGACGGCACAGGGCACATTTCTCCACTGCTGGGCATGCGCGAGACGCCAGCATCTGCATGTTGTTCAACCTTCGCTCGGGGTGTTGGCGGAATGCATGCCACGGCGAAAATGTATGCGCATGCGCTGCCCCGCCACCGCCCCACCGCTTTCCCCCTTTCTGTAAGGAAGAATGATGCAAATCGCTCGGCGCGCATCAGCTCGCCCCAGTTTTGACTGTTCCCTGTCGACGTTTTCTGTTGCCTACATCTCCACCTCTTCTCGCACCATGAAACATGTGCCCCTGCACTTCCCCACATCTACTTGTACGTGCATGTAGGTGCCTGCGGTATTGATTGCATGAGTGGAAAGAAGCTGGCCCGCTCTCCTTCCCGAAAAAAAAACAAAAAGATCAGCGGATCAAGAAGTCTGTTTGCCACTCTTGTGCAGTGCGTGTACGTGTGCTGTTTGCCTGCAAGCTGGCACCTTCCTTGTGCCTCGGCGTGTTGAGGTGATTGCGCACCGACCTCTGTCTTTCTCTTTCGTATCGTTTTCTCCAGTTCTATTGCTGCCACGGTGCTGCTCCAGCATCATGAGCGGCCACAATCCGAACCGTGCTGAGAGACTGGGCAGCGGTGGTGGCGCGCCGGCGCGCAACCCCATCACTTACAATCTGGCCGCCCTCCGCCTTGCACAGTCCCCGAACGGAAGGGGCCAAATATCGCCGCCGGTCCCTTCCGGCGATGGTGGGTCTATTAGGCTGAGCAGCAGCGGCGCAGCATCTGATGTGCCGCTGTCTGTCTTGCTTGCAGGTCTCGGTACCCCAGCTGCTACTGTCAACACAGCGTCGCCGCACCCGGCGGTGGCCTCCGGGCCTAGCGCTCTCTCACTAGTCGGAGGCGGCAGGCCGCCCGTGAGAGTCGCAGGCGCTTCCGCGGCAGTACTGCCGCCTGCGATGGGGTATCCGGATGCTGCTCCAACCATAGAATCCGGACTACCTTCCAAGTTGACGGGCGTAGCGCAGTCTGACCAAGCGTCACCAGCACCGATGGCTGCACCAGGTCCGCGAGGGGCAACACTGGGCCCCACTGACAACAAACAGCCTTTTCTGGCGGGTGCGCCGACCGGCGCACCACCCCCGCCGCCGCCGTCGTCACTGGGTCACGCCCCCATGCCAAGGCCAAGTGGACCGTTAGTGTTTCCTCCGAGCACACACACCAGCATCCCCTCTCAAGCTGCAGCGGCCTCCTCAGCGCGGTCTGCACCCTCTAAACTGTCGGCCCCACCACAGTGGACGAGTGCCGCGCCTTCTAGCGTCCCACTTCCGCATTCGGCACAAGCGCGCCGCGCAGACCCGACCCAACCGGGCTCCGCCTTCATGCGGACGCAGAATCGGCCGCCAGCGCCGTTCCTAGCAGGCGTAGCGAAGTCGCAAGGCAGGCTGCCTACTCCTCAGACGCCCCTCTATCAACATCCGCCGGTGGCACCCGTGCCGAGTCGCGGGACTTTTAACGAGGCCGCAGAGCCAGCAACAGCTGTCGCTGCTGCTCCTCTTCCGCAGTCACAACCGCACGCCGGTATACCTCCTCCGGTACCGCGGTCTCAGCTTGCTGGGATGCCGACTCCTCTCAGCCAGTCATCAGGTGCAGCGTCCCCGTCGGCTGCCGCTCCCTTCAGTGCCCCATCCCCAAAAGCTGCCGGGTCGCTCTTGTCGCCTCCGCTGCCGTCGCAGCAGCGGAGATCGAACTCTCAGCGCCTTCCGTATCCGCTGCCGCAGCCTCTTTCACAGCAGACCGCCTCGGCGCGATCATCAGTGCCCCCTCCGGCTCCGATGTCAGCCAACACAGCATCTCCGTTTCGGCCCACACCAACCTCGCCACTGCCCGCTGTCGCCGCGGCACCCGTTGTCGATACACCCGCTACGACAACCCCGACTGTCACGCCGATTTCCGCTGCTGCGCCAGCCGGCGCTTCTGATTCTGCTCCTGCCGCTGCATCCCTACCCACGGATATTTGCTTAGCACTGCAGCAGATGAGCATTCACGCTCGCATAGCGCCGTATCCACCACCACCGTCAACTGCGACAGAGGCCGCTGCCGCGACACCCACGCCCGCTGCGGCTTCGAGCTCCGCCGGCTCGCCTATAAAGAAGCTGCAGCAGCTCATGCAGCAGCCGCAGGCGCGGCTGAACTACTACGCCGCATTGCCGCCGCGTGTGGCAGTGCAGCGTGAGCAAGACCGCTACGGCAGGGGCAACCGAGCACAGAGGATGAACTACCGCCAACCACCGCCACCGCACCACCAGCAGCGTCATCTGCCATCGGCGCCGCCACAGCAGACCAAAGCGACTCCCCTCGCTCATGTCGCCGACATCGATCCGGCCGTTGCGAAGCGCTTCCAGGATGAGTACGCGCAGCAGAACGACAACGAGAACATCGGGGACGACTTGCGGGCGCAGCAGGCGACGAAGATGGGCACGATTGGCACGCTAGATGAGGAACTGTGCCTGTCCCTGATTGAGACTCACGACGTCACGTTTGTCGTCACGGATACCGGTACGGGCAAGAGCACCCGTATCCCAATGGCCCTGCACAAGGCGCACCCGGATGCACTCGTCGTGAACGCGCAGCCGCGCCGTACCGCTGCGATCAACCTTGCCCAGCGCGTCGCGGAGGTGCTTGACGCGGAGCTCGGTGAAGAGGTAGGCTACTCGGTGCGCGGAGAGCATATCGGCGACCTTGGTGAGACGAAGATAATGTACGTTACAACCTACTCCCTCTTTATCTACTTTCTGTGGCACGAGTTCAAAGAGAAGCTGCCGTTTTCCTACATCATTGTCGACGAGTTTCACGAGCGCACACCGGATGTGGAGGTCATTCTGCTGATGCTGAAGCTGTGGCTTCATAAACACCCGGGTGCCTTTAAGCTTGTCCTGTGCAGCGCGACGGCGCAGGTGGAGGAGTGGCAGAGCTTCTTCGACGGCCTTACGGTCGGCACCTACGCCCGCTCCCCTATCATGTACCCCGTGCAGGAGTACTTCATCGAGGACCTGCAGCGCCTCACCGGCATCCGCACTGCACCGATTTTGCCGCAGGATAGCAACAACATGGTAACATCGGAGCAGATGCATCAGCTCATTCTAGTGTGCAAACAGCTGCTTGAGTACCTGGCTAAGAACACGGCGACGCAGGACAGCGTGCTCGTGTTCATGCCTGGCCGTACGCAAGTGGAGCTGATGACGACATGGATTCGCGAGAACCTGGAGGAGTCACTGGAGCCGATCGCGTGGTACCGCGACGTCGAGCTGTCTCTGATCCAGGAGGCCCTCGCGCGGCCTGCAGTAACCCGCAAGAAGGTCTACGTCGCCACAGACATCGCCGAGGTGAGCTTGACGCTGCCGGACGTGGTGTTTGTGATCGACTCCGGGACAGGCAAGCGGCCGCAGGTCTCGGAGAAGGAGAAGACAAGCTACGCTTTTCCGCCTCTTCGGCTGCTGTGGGAGACGACGTCGAACGCGCAGCAGCGCCGCGGCCGTGTTGGTCGTGTGCAGCAGGGCTTCTACTTCAGCCTTCTCAGCCGCGACCACCACAAGGCGCTGCGCGAATCAGATAATCGCATCAAGAACGCTGTCCTCACTGAGCTCGTCCTTCACTCCCTGCTCATCACGCAAAAGCCGTTCGCCTTCTTCCAGCTGTGCAACGAGAAGCCAGAGCGCGGCGCTCTCGCCTACAGCCTTCACCTGCTACAGGATGGCGGCCATATTATTCGCAAGGACGACCCCATGGCGGACGCGGAGCGGGTGTCGCTTGACCGCCAGCGCACGACGCACGTCATGGACTCGCCCTGGAATGCCCTCATCGAGGAGGCGCTTGCAGCGGCCCCGGCGGCCTTTTCTACTGCTTCTGCCGATGCGGCAAAACACTCCCCGGCTACAAAGGAGGCGGCAGAGGGCCCCAGCAGCAGTGACGAGGTCGGCGACAAGGGCTACGGAGACGAAGAGGACTCTGTCGAGGCCGCGAATCCAGAGGCCGACACAGAGGCTTTCCAGCAGTGCTACTTCATGACCCTGCGGGGCGTCATCGCGGCCCGCTCGCCGGTGTCGGTCGCGGCTGCCACAAACGTTTTCTTCGGCCTACTGTACGGCACCCCGACGCTGAGCATGCTGGCGGCCGCCATCGAGTCTTCCAAGTCGCCGTTTCACGTGCCGTACACCGTCAGCGACCGCATGGAGCGCGCGGCGATGGTGCGTCACGTGTCGAACGTTATGCAGCGCTACCACGGCTCGCTGCAGAGTGATTTGATCTGCTCCATGGAGGTTATCCTCGAGTACATGAGCATGCAGCGCGACGGGCTGTCCGAGGAGGCGCAGGAGGAGTGGTGCCAGGAGCGCAGCCTGAGTCGCACTCGCGTCGTCGATACACTGAATTTGTTCTCGCAGATGAAGGAGCAGGTGAGCTCGGTGCTGCCGTTCCCGGACGTCACAGACATCGACGTACTCAATGCCCAGTTTAACCAGAACGCTGAGCTCCTTGTGCTCATGCTCGTGGCGTCGCACACAGAGCTGGCGATTCAGGTGCAGCTGGACGGCCCTGTCGCGCAGAGGAAGGGCTTTGTGGGACACGGTATGTTCTTCCCGCTCAAGTGTCTCAAGGACGAGTCGGTGCCGACCGTGTGCCCGTGGGACCGCACCAAGATTAGCGTGCCACTTTCTCTACAGACGATTCAGCGCAAAGTGCTCGCCGTGTTCGCCTCGCAGGTGGAACCAGACCTGTTCGCGCTGGTGCTGCTCGTCTTCTCTTACAAGCTCCACTACTCGGTTCAGGACAGCGGCGCCACCCCGTCGTTCCTGATGGCCGTCAGCCACTCTGGTGTGCGCCGCACCTTTCAGTGCGACACCCTCACCGCACAGCAGATTCTGCAGCTGCGCCGCATTCAGTGCGCCCAGCTGCGGTGCATGCAGCTGCAGGTGGAGGAACGCGTGAAGGCGAATGAGAGCGAGAAGCTCAGTGCCGTGCTGAAGAGCGCCAACAGTGACTTTGGATTACCGGAGAGTGCCATAAAGACGCCCTACCTCATTCCTACAGTGCTGCAGCACGGCCTGAAGCTGCTCGTGAGCCGACTGAAGGGCTCACCTTCTTACACGGCTCAGCGACGCGGCATCGCGGAGTTCCCGCCCGGTACGCCGTACTGCAAGCTCGCTCACGGCGCGGAGCTGCCGCCGCCGGTGCTGCAGTCGGTGCTCATCCACAGCAACAATGGCCTCTCCGTGCTGCAGCCGGCAGCAACGGCGGCAGCCGCAGCGACCCCCTTGGCGACAGTCGGCGTAGCGACGGGTGCGGTGGAGCATAGCGACGAGGCAGCCGTCGCGCTGGCGGAAGCGCCTTCTCCGGCAGTGGAAAGTAAGTCGGAAAGCGATGACGACGATGATAGCGACCGCAGCAGCGACTCTGCTGCACATGTGCCAACGTTCAGCTATGACATTTAGATGTGCGCGAGAGCGAGAGTGGGCCGAATCGTCGGCCTTGAAAGGGGAAAGCCCTTCGTGGCGCGAAAGAGGCGCAAGCGACACGCAAAGAGAGCGGTGACTGCTGAGCGGCTTACTTTCAAGGTCTGGCGTATGCGGACCTCTTTCTATACTCGATCCCCTACCCTGTGCGCTGCCGCCCCCTTTCTTTTGGCCTTTCCTGTTGGTCTTGAGTAGCGCGGCCCTGGGCATTCGCTCTTTGTTCTCTTCCTCCCTCCTCTCCCCCTTCCTCTCTCCCGTCTGCACGCGTACATGTGTCTTTGTCTGCGTGGGTAGCGGTTAAGTATTGAGCTAAGGCTGTCTTCTGTTGTGTGCTCCTTTCCTTTGTTTTTTTTTTGTTCTTTTCCGTTTCCCTTTCCGCCTTCGTGTATTTTTGGCGTGTGGTACCCGACATGATGATGAAGCCTTGCTGTTGTTGCCTCCGGTGTGTGCATGTATGTGTGCGCGAGGGAGTTGTTGGCGTATTTGTTCTTCCCCTCTTTTCTCCCTCCTTTTTTTGTTTGCTACGTCGCTCACCCACACGCCCCCACACGCACGCACTCGTGCTCTCGTTTCGTTCTTCCCTTTTCGTCTCTTCTTCCCCTCCCCCTCCCTCCCTCCCCTCCCGCATGGAGCGAAGCTTGCCGGTGGGGGCGTCAAAGCGAAACGAGTCGTTGTGCGCGAAGGAGCGAGGGAGGGAGGAGACACGAAGGAGAAGACAATCAGACATGGCAGTTCGTAAATAGTCTTGGGCGCTGCACGGCTCGACCTCCTCCCTTCCAGCTCACCCTGACGTCTTCCTGTGTATAAAAGATATGTATATGCATATCTTTTATACACGTATATACATATATATGTGTCTTTGCCGTTGTCGTTGTCGCTATGTGTGCCCGCTTCTGAGCATTACCAATACATTCATGTTTAATTCATGTCGTCGTTGCTGTGGTGGTGATGATGAGTGGGTTTTGAGGTGGGGGCTGGAAAGGATGGAGGGGAGAGGAAGAGGGCAGCGAGACAGGGGTAGAAGACAGCGTAGGCAAGATATGAAATATGGGCAACTGCGGGTCGCCTCTGCTTGTCCTCGTTTCCTTCCCCTCCCTTTGCTTCCTTCCCTACCGTCTTTTCCCCGTCGCCATCATTTAATTACACCGCGGGTTCTCGAAGAGTATCCTAACATAACGCAATCGCAGCATACACCCACAGACAGACAACCACACAGACAGACATCGAGAAAGCGAGAGACACGCCAGCTACAGCAGCAGATCTTACTGCTTCGCCGACAGGTAAAGTCTGCAGGCCGCGCCGTGCTCTACGCTCTTGGCCTCTCAGAGGTAATGCCGAAAGGCAGCGAAGAGGCGAGGTCAGCTTCCAGGGGTACAGTTCCTCACTAGCTTCGTGCTCTCTAAAGAGCGCCTACCACGACCATACCGTGAGATCGGGGAGGAGTTGCGGGTGCGATTGATGCGCGTGCGTGTCTTCCGTGATGTTGCTTTCTTTATTGTGTCTTTTTGCACCTCTCTTTCTTTCTATGATTCTCCTGCTTGTATCCACCACACGCAGTCTCATCCGCTAATCCCAGCACTCTCTGTGTGCATCGCTGCCTGCGGATCATTGCGCGAAGCTCACGCATCGTCCGTGTCTCCGTCTCTCTGCGCTCTACCCGTGTTCGGGTTTGGAGACGTCCGCACTTTGGTGAATACCCCCCCCCCCGCTCCACGCATACGCACGCACGAACAGGCGCCGCACGCGACGGCGAAGAGCTTCGAGAGCGCACACATAGCCAACGACCCTGGCAAGAAGGGAAGCACAGGGGGAATTCGGGGACATCGATCGGCACGCCCACGTGCGCCGCAAACGCGCGCGAAAACAAACAAACAAGCGGACAGCGGCAGCATGTTCGGTACACGCGACAAAAGCCGTCATGCTGACGAGGCCGCGGAGAAACCGGAAGGGAGCAGAAGTGGCGATGCCGCGGGTAGCAGCAGCAGCCGACACCGGCAACAGCGGCAGCAGCAGCGAGTGCGGGATAGCTCGGCCCGAGAGGCCAAGAACACGTTCGGTACACCGACCATGCTTGGCATCCAGTATACCTCTGAGGAGGCGAGCAACATCTACAGCAAAGTTGGCACGCTCAACGGCTACACGTTTGAGGTGCCTCCGGTGAACCGGTTCCACAGCAAAACTGCCGAGGCGAAGTTCACCCAGCTCACCGGCGGTCTTAACCCGAAGTTCGAGGCCAGCCGCTTCGACAACCTGCGCGAGCGTCTTCAAGTGGCCGATAAGCGCGACAAGGACGGCCACTTGCAGGCGATCGCGATGCTGTACGCCGAGTTCCTCGGGAACAACTTTCTGAAGGCCAAGAATATCGACTACGCCGAAATCGAGCGCTGCTTCTACCCGAACTACGCGCCAAAGTACGACACGCTTTTGAAGTCGCTCGGGATGCCCAAGCCGCTGTGGTGGCGGCAGGGCATGTTCTCGTCGCTTGAGGACATCTCGCGTCTCCCGCTGGATCGCTGCAACGTGGAGAAGGAGACGTCGCTGACCTTTGAGGAGTGGTACTGCCTATTCTGGAACTACTACCAGCCCTTCAACACCCTCGCGTATCTGTGCATGATCACGGCACAGTCGATGGTGTACACGCGAGAGCTCGTTGACAGCGTGGCTGACTACCTGGCCGAACGACACGCCTTGATTACCGAGGCGAAGGCCAAAAGCGCACCAATCCTGTTCCTTGGCGCGCGCACGGGCAAGTTCGGCGCACTGCTGAACGCAACCAAGAAGCTGCCGGTCCCCATCATTCACACTCACGAGAACCCCAACATGAACCCCTACCTGATGGTGATTCCGCAGAACAAGCAGGCCGAATTCAAGCCGAACCCGATCGTCAAGATGAAGAATCAGGCAGCACTGGAGAAGTACGAACCGAGCATCGTGCTCTTCTCCGACATGATCATGAACAACGATCCGACGGCGCAGATCCGACAACAAGGCTCGGTGCGCGAGTACGTGTACTTTGGGGTGCCGGACAGCTACTGCGAGGGGCACGCGTGGGATACGTGGGGCTACTTCAAGTACCGTGAACGCGGCACCGATCACATTCCGGCGTACATGCGTGAAGGGTTTGGCAAGGTGACGCTACCGCACCTCTCGCGCTGGATGATCCACAAACTGGACAGCGACATGCAGATGGGCAACGGTGCCGTGACAGCGTGGATCCGCAAGCCGCTTCTGCCAGCGGCGAGCATGCGGTGGAGATGGCGCATGATGCGCCTCCAACCATTTTTTTGACAGGCGGTCCGAGTGTACGGGTGCTCTCTCTGGCGTGGCGGGGGGGGTGGAGGGTCACGGGATATGACGAAGCTGGCAGTGCGCCTCACACAGGTGAGTTGAGGCCTCTCCCGCTTCTTCCCCCAGCACATACACGCACTCACACATTCGCATGCGGACCTGTTTGGGCTGCTTCCCAAGCTGCGCGCCGACTTGCCAAAACGCCCCCTAACACGTGTGTGTGTGCGCCTTCCCCCCCCTTTCTCCCCATCCTACGCCCGCCGCCCAGGTGGAAGGAGGGAGGAGGCCAATGTGGAAGAGCAGACCGAGAAGGCGGCGGCTCTAGTTTCTCGGCGAAGGGAGGCGTGCGCGTTGACTTCGGCGAGCTTTGGCCTTCGCTGCCCCCTCTTTCTCTGCGAGTGTTCACATCTCGGGTAAAGCACGCCAACAACCGTCAACGGGGGGGGGAGAGTGGCCACAAAGGATACGCAAGATCACGACGGCTCGAGGGCGCGCTGGAGTGCATTGCTTTCGAGACTTTTTAAGTGCGTCTCGCTGCCATCATTCCTGGGCGGCGCTGCGACCAAGAGGGACTCTCATGCTTCATGGCACACTCCGTCTCCCAACTGCATTGCACAACCATCTCTCTTCTGTACCACTCTTCTCTCTCTTTCACTACCCCGCTCTCACTTTGCCCGTATCCTCTGTTACACGACTGCCGCACTAACCCTTCACGGACCGAGAGCCGCGTGTACGCGTCGCTGCTGCGCTACACCCCACAAACGCGAGGCGACGAGATAGGCGGCATCTTCGCCCTTCACCTCTGGCTTGCGCGTGCGTGGAAAGCGAGAGCAGAAGCGAAAACATATATATATATATATATGTACTACGATTGCGTGTGTCTGCGCTACCAAATGAGCACAGATCAGGGCGGCCGTCCGGTGCGCATGCTGGTCTTCGCAGTTGCCGCTGACGTTGCAGCACTGCGTCGCGCTGTCGCTGCTGTGGCGAGGCCGGCAACATCGATGAACTACGCCGACGAGCCTCACAGAGAAGACGGAAGAGCTGCTGAACAGACAAGTGTAGCAGCGGGCGCCACTCGAGGCGTACTCAGTGATGACGCGTGGGTGTTCGCTTCCGTTTCAGGCTCATGTAGCTTGCTCGCCGCGCCAGACTCCTCGGGCTACCTCTCTCCCGCGCGGTATCAGGCGGCGGCGCGCGAGATGCGGCAATGGCAGTGCCTGCTGAGTCTGGTGCGCTTACCCCACCTGCATGCAGGTTTTTCATGCACCAGCGGCCCTGCAACTCGCGATAGGCAGGCCGATGACACGACTTTCAGGGCGCGCGCCAGTGCGGCGGCAACAGAAACTCTGGACGAGTCCCTTTCTTGCGATCAACATGTTGACACGTTTTCTAGTGCCGAGGACACTGAGCACTCGTGCCTACTGTGGGCGCATGTTCCACACACTACCTCAGGTGCAGATTTTGCTGAGTTTGATCTCGGTCGCTCTCGGGTCTGCCCTGCACGTGGCGGCGTCGCTGCAGATGTCTATCCCCCTGCAGGGCATCATCTGCTGTGCATCGACGTTGGCGGCGTCTACCTGGCGAGCTCACGGACACATCCTGCATCAGGGCGTACACAGAGTGCACCGCCGCAGCCCTCAGAAGCAGCCGCGACGAAGACAGCAGAGAAGTCAGAGCGTGCTTCGAGGAGGCCGAGCGCGGCGCGCGTTGGGCACAGCCGTGCCCCGAAGGAACAGACATCATCCCTCGATGCACACCTGAGCAACGCCAAAGCCGTGGAAGGCGAGAGGGAAGCTGAGGCGTCGCAGAGCCTATGGCGCCTGCTGCAACAGCGCTTTGCGACTGCAACACGCACTTGCCCGTTCAGGACGGACGCCGGTGCCGCAGCGTTTCCCCTGACGCTCACGGAGGTATGGGTGATACCCCTGCTGACCGCGGAGCGCGACAGCGAACATCTTTTGCACACTGCAACTCTGGGTCTCTCCGCCTTTCCGCTGCTTGTGAAGGACGAGCATCACCGCAACTCCGCTGATTGTGCCGCTGTCGTGGGTGACGGCGCGAAAGTCTTCCGCCTAGCGCGTCACCCCCCAGCTCACATGCTTCGCCTCGCTGTAGATGACGGTGCGCTTTCAACTGACCCGTCGTCATCTACGATGTGTCAGGCGGCCGCGCTTCGGTCGCGCAAGAGGCTCCGTGACAGCGCGGCGGGGCGACAAGATGAGGCAGAGGGAAGTCGGTGGCTGGCCGCACACACGACACCTCGGTTGCCGAACGCCGTGTTTCTGCGCTCTTGCTGCTGCAACCGCGGAGGCGCCGACCCTGCGGCACCGGAGCTATCTGCTCTGCGACTTCGGATACTGGAGGGTGACTTCCTGCTTCGCAGCTGCTACTTCTCTGAGTGGTGCTGCGCCGCTGACTTTGACATAACAAGTGGCTTTGTCAGTCTACATGTGGGCAAGTGGACAAGGAGTGCTACGGCTTACCACGCCTTCTACAGTGTGCTGCGGCGGTGCGTGCTGGCCGAGGACGCGCTTGTGCAGCGCTCGATAGAGGAGGAGGCAGGAAAGTGGGTCGCGTCGTGCGGGTCACTTTCTGGAGCTGACGTCACGAGCAGCTCCGGGGCAGCCGCGGTGCCGCGCAGCCCCACCGAGGCCCTCTTCAAGGAAAGCGCCCTTGAGGGGCGCAGCGCGGACGACTCAGGCGCTCGCGGAAGTGAGCGGGTGTGGCCTATAGAGGAGCTGTGGGGCCTGTGGGTGCGACTGGGGTGGACGCCTCCATTGGCGTGGCCGCGTGTGCGTGTGTGCCTGCGACTCAGTGAGGGCATTGGCCTGGGCAGCGTGGGCCAGCGCTCTATTTGGGAGCTGTCTCCGCGCGCTCTTCTGACACTCTTGTCACGGGTGGCGACAGCGGTGAACGCGGCATACATTCAAGCGAAGCACCTGCAGCCGACGCATGATCCTCGAGGAGATTGCCTGACTGCGGAGATCGAGAGAGATGACGATGCCGCCGGCGCAGACCTTGACCGGGTGAGTGACCTGGGCCGTGCTCACAGCTGTCAGGAGCGCATACTGTCTTCTTCGGCTGCTCGATGTGAGTCGTCGGTGCAGGTGCGACGGCTGTTTGAGTTTCAGGCAGCGCTCTCCGTCGCCCCGGAATTTGTCACCGGGCCAGTGTTAGCTGAGCTGCCCGATTTTGCTGCAGCGGCTCCCTGCGTCCCCACCGTCGACTCGGGCGCCATCACTGCATCCGGTGACGCTGCTGGGGGCTCTCTTGTTCTCAGCGCCGCCGCACGTGATCTTGCCATGGACATTGCCGCTACCACGGTGCTTTCTACCTCGCATCCTGCAGCGTCCCCGGCAGGCAGTGTTGCTGGTGCCGTGGCGTTAACCGTGACGTGGCTTCGTGGTGTGCTCGAGTCCCCAGCGTTGCTCATTCTTCCGCTCGGTGTGTCTGGACATGTGAATGAGAGAGAGAGCGCCGATGACTCTTCGGGCGGCGCTGGCGCGCACCCTTCCTGCAGGATCGCGATGGACAAGAAAGCAGCGTCGCTTACTGCACTGCTCGCGCGCCGATCGCCATTTCAGCCAGAGAAGTTGCTTCGGGGTGCACTGGATATTTCTTCGGCTTCGCATTCTCCGCAGATGCCGCCCCCGTCCTCGCTGCCCGCCGCAGAGATGTACTGCGAAGTCGCCGATGTGGCAGAGCTGCGCTGGTGTTCCCCACAAGCGTACACGGCGACGGCAACCACCACGAGCTATCGGGAAACGCTCTCCACCGCCGCTTCTCAAAATCCTACGCTGCAGTCGCCCAGCTCGGTGTCTTCGACTGCGTCCTGTTGCGCCCTCGCTTGTGTTGAAGTGGCGCGACTGGCACGCACGGAGACGGCCGACGAGACTGTCAATGTGTGCCGTGAATCGCACCGGCAGCTCAGCGCCACAAACCCGTTGGCTGCATTTCTGTACACGCGTTTCGCTGCATATCTTCAAGAGCAAGGCGTCGTGACCGTCGCGTCAACATCGGGAGAAGGGAGCAGCGAGGGGGAAGCGCAAGATCCTGGAAGAGATGATGAGCACATACCACGTGATGCCTGCCCGGCGCGGCGCTCGGCCGTGGCAGTGCCCTCTTCATTCCAGCCCCCCATGCTGCGGCATAAAGACTGTACTCAGGGCGGAGCGGCAACCGTGTCTTTACCCGAGGATGGCGGCTGCCTCAGCGACAAGAGTGTGTCTTCAGGGGATGGCGATGCGGTCAAGACACTATTGGCGGAGACTGTGGTGCGCGTCGTTCAGCAGAACAAGCCTGTGGTACGGCGCATCCTGGCTCTTATTCAGTCCTACAGCGGCGTCGTCGCCGCAGCCACGGCAGAGAGCAACGGCGGTGCGCGATGTGTCGCCAGCATGGATGAGGCAGCGAGGATAAAGAGCAGTGACACTCAGCCAAAGGACGCCGTTGCGCAGGACCTATGGCGCTGTCTCGCACCGGAGATAAATGCTGCCATGCGTGTGGATGAGGCGGCCAGTCCGGCGTCGTCGTGCGCCGCTTCGTGCGCCAAAGCGACGGCACGGCGCCTTGTGCGCGCGTTTTGGGAAAACGTCGCTGCAACCGCCCGCCTACAACTGCGCGACCGGCTGGGCGCGTTGTCAGGCCGTGAGAAGTATGCAACGAGCGATTCGGATGAGGAGGAGTCCGCCAGGCGCTCAGCATCACCACCGGCAAGGCGGGACGGCGCGGCCTGCTCGCCAGCGGAAGCGGCGGTGCCAACAGCTTCAGTGAGGCAGCACAGTTTCGCTGTCAAGGAGAATGGGGCGGAACCTACGACGGCGAAGTCGAGCACGCTGTCGCCTTCGTCCTGTGAACAGGTGCGTGCCTCTGCCGGCTTCCCCTTGCTTCCCTCTGCGTCGCTGTCGCGCCAGCTTCCCTCGCCGAACCCTGTCGGGCAGTCCTGTGGATCGTTGAGTCAGGCGGTTCGTGCGCTGGACGGGGCACAGGCGATGGCCCTGTACATGCAACACATTCTGGGGTGCTCCAGCGCCGCCGGCCACTGGCAAGGCCAGGCCCGACTTGGCGGCTGCACTTTGCTCAGTTGCGCAACGGAGGCGCCTGGGAGAGCACCACCCACCACGGCGGGCACTGCAGCACCGCCCACCCGTCCTCAGCAGCCTAACCATTGGCTTCACCATGCACTCTTTCTTTTGAGCTACGGGCTCGCGTGTCCCGCTGATGATCCGGTGATGTCCAGTGCTGCAGCATCCGCCCCAGCATACGCCTCCGCAAAGGAATGCCGCCCTGTGGGCCCATACCAAGAAGCAGACCAACTCGCACTACCGCCACCGCCTGCACTGGCGGCGTTTCGCGCCCTACGTTGCGGGAAGCTTTTGCTCGACGGGTTTATCGGCGAGGCACTGGAGGTCTACGTGCAGCGGTGGACGCTCAGCGTACAGGCCCGGTGAGCTGTGCGACAGAAATGTTTTTTTTTTTTGTTTCCTTCTCTTCCCTCTGAGGTGTGCCCCAAAGAGGCTTATGCGCGCCCACGCGGAAGCACCATATGCTTTTTTTGTGCTCTCTGTCACTGCTTTACTGCTGTTGATCTGCTACACATCTGTACTCCTACTTGATACTCTGCTTTCTACGTTCAGAAAATCATGGAGAGAGGCACACCCACACCTACGCACAGACGGCTCATAAACCACGGACAGAGTGTCGACTGCGCCGAGTGTACACGTCTCACCGACACATGCGCATCCCAAAAGAAGGCCGGCAGACGACAAGAAACAGCTACTAGACATGCCGCTGAATGTCAAACACCCACAGTAGCGGCTGACCTCGGATCCGCTGTGCTTTTCCTTTGCTCTTGTACTTCTTCGGGCCCGTCAATCATGCACGCCACGTGCACCTTTCCCGCGAAATGTCGAAAGGAGAGCCAAACGCGTCGCCCCTTCCCCCTTCCCATTCCATCTTCTGCCAGCCGTGCCACTATATCGTCTGCGCCGCACCCTCCGACATACACACACACACACACACAGTCAGGTCGCGCCTCGGTGTGCCCGCCTGTGTCTCCGCCGATAAATGTTACACACTCGCACGTGAAGAGAGAGCTTCATCTCTGCCATGCTCGTCGTCATCTTCTCCCTCTTTCCTTTCCTCCTCGTATTCCCTCACATTTAAGTTTTGTCGCTCCGTGTAGGGGGCTAGCCATTCCTCCCTTTCACCGCCGTTGCACAACACCTTTTTCCGCCCAGGCTCCTCGTGAAGCTTCCAAGAGAGAAAGGGGACGGGCAAAGAGGACCGTGCCACCTCCATTATCGTTTCTGCGGCATCACATGCATCGTGTAGCTCGACATTTTGGCGCATTCGTGTGCCACGGCCGCCGCAATGCTGACCAGAGGCAACTGCGAGTCGGTCGAAACACCCCGCCATTGCCGCTTTCTCTTACGACACGTCTGTGCAGCAGCACTCCACTGCCACCACAGCACCCTTCCGCGTCTGCTTCTGCTCTGTTCACCGGTGAGGGCGAGTTTAGCGCGGGTGGCGAGAATAGGCGAAACCCGGTAAAAGCGGGGCACTCGCACTACCTCGCGTCGATGCCGTTTATGTCGTCCATGAATGCCGACGAAGGGTTCACAGAGCAGATCGTCGAGACTCCCGGCTACTCTGAAGAGGACGCGTTCGGTCACAAGGACCCCCTCAAGGCTGTCGAGCACACGCTGACGACAAAGAGGAAATCCTCGGCTTGCGATACTGCCAGCGGCCGTGACGCGCAGACGGCAGAGATCACCACATCGCCAGCGTTTCACTCCACTGTTGATTCCACTGCCACTTCGGCACCGGAGACCGACTTGGCGAAGGAGGTGGACGCGGTGGCAAGTGGCCGCAACCGCCGCCGCAACCGCCGCAAGCGCACTGCGGACGCCATCCTCGGCGACGTCCTGCACGACGCGCTCCTTCTGCGCGACATGGGCGAGAAGCCAACCGCTGACTTTGTGTATAAGCGCACGCAAGAGCGGATGTACGAGGAGGAGTACGGTCGAAAACCGCCAAGTGCAAAGGAAAACGCCGCGAAGTTCATTCCGTTCCCTCCTGACTTTCACTTGCACCGCCTGCTGCCGCTTTTTGGTGATTGTGGCCGCGATGCTGCCGAGGACGTTGCGACGGACTCAGCCTCTTGTGGTGCGTCTCGGCCCGTCACTCCTGCGCCGGTGTACACGAAAAACTTCATGAACGCCTACGCGCTTATGGCGCCGGATCCGTGGCCTGAGAGAGCCGTGACGCCCGAGAACCCGGTGTGGACTCGCCGCGACGTGGATGTGGACAAGGAGAAGACGGGCGGCCGGGGACTGAAGGAGTGGGAAGATCGCGTTTACGGCCCGCGACCCGGCTACGACGTCCATGGCGAGTTCATCGATGCCATGGATGAGTTGGGGTACTGGGAGGTGCAGCTGATTCACTTCCTACGCGTGGTGCCACTGAGTCAGCGCCGCAGCCTGCCATTCCTTCATGAGTGGTACCGTCTTCTGGTGCATCGCGTGATTCGCGCCGAGCGCCGCTATATCCGCATCCGCGACGCTGCTCTAGCAAACACCAAAGTCTCCACGTCACTGTTTAATCGCACGGAGCAGCCGATCGATGCCGTTCGCAGCTACTATGCGGAGGCGCACCGATCCTTGGCCAGCGCCAACTACGACCCGCTACGCATGAAGAAATCGGCCCTCGCGCCTCTGATGCGCATGACGGACGAGGAGTTTGCCGAGTGGCAAGAGGTGCAGCGGCAGCGCCGGAACTCGCTTGCGGCGGAGCTTGCTTAGTGTCGTCTAGGAGCGTAGGAGAAGGAAGGGCTAGGCTGAGGGGCATCAGCTGCGACGGGTTGCCTGCGTGATGGATCAAAGGCCACCTGCTTGCGTGTGGCGAGTATGACGCGTCTATATTTCTATCCACACTTTGCACGCGCGTTTTTGCGACATAAAACGCGAAACAGACGCGCATCCGTGAGGGTCACGCTGCCCTCTCTCTCTGTTTGCAAGCGCTGTGCGTGCGTGTTGGCGCGTTTACAGAGCGAAGTCCCATTCTTCGGCGGTTTTCAAAACAAAAAACAACAACAAAATCGTAACAATACCGAAATTCGTAGAATGCAAGCAAGGAGACCAGCAACGACGATGACGTTGTGGTGTACCAGTGTGGAAAAGGCTCCTGCACATGCGTGGTGTAACGATAGAGGCAGAGAAGCTATCGTTGCAGTCCTCTTCTGATGGTTATCTCCTGCTCCCCCCTCCCCTCCCCTTCCCTGAGTTGTGCGTGTGTGCAAACACAGCGCGCTGCTGTCTCGTAGAGCGACACACGGCACTGCACTCCATCCGCAGCAGCCCAAAGTCCAAGCTACAGTCTACTTTCCCGACATCCTTTGCTTGTGTCCTTCGTAAACGTCCTCGTGGCCCTCTCGCCGCCGCGCATGTAGGTGTTTTGCACCGCAGCTGCTTTCGTTTGCTCCCCGTACGTGTGAAGCATCCATCTTGTCCCTCTCGCTCTTTTTCTGTCGTCGCTGCTCACACACCCCACCACGCGCACACTTTCGCTGGTGCACCGCTGCCCGGGGCGGGAGTGCACGCGAACATATTTTACAGTGACACTCAGAGGATCTGCTTTTGCGCGACTTGCGCATGAGCGGCAAGACACGGGCCGCAGACGCCTTCGGCTCCCTTCTGCGGCACGTCTCTGTCATTGTTGTCGCTCTTTCCTGTTCGCCTTTGATGCTTATCTTTTTTTCCGTTCTTTTCTATTCGCATTTTCAGAGAACACCACATCTGCCGCTCGTTGCCGGCTGGCCATCGTATCCGAAGGAAAGACAAGCGAAAAGGCCCTCTCTTTTTTCCTTCTTTTGGTGACCTTGAAACGCCTCTTCGGCTTCATCTATGAGGCGTCTTCGGATGGGTAGGCGGACAGTCGCGACACCAACTGTCATGACATCGGTTCCTCCCGCGTCGTATTCGAGCGGTGCGTATACGACGTTGACATCTCGACTGCGCTCCGCTGCCACCGCCGCTGCTGCAAACGCTGCGGTGGCGACAAGGAGGGGGGCACTTGGAGCAGACTCGCCGCCGCTTCGCGGCTGCGTTGGCACAGGAGGGTCGTCGCCAGCGCTGTTTCGCCCCACGCGCGTCGCCCGGATTCCTCCGCAGCTGGCGCGGTTCTTGATCGCCGGTAGTGCTGCGCTGCTGCAAGTGTTTATGGTTGCATACCAGCGGGAAAGTCAAAAACTTCGTCAGGAAGAGCAGGCGCGTGGCGCGGTGGGATCAGCGCAGGATTCCACAGGGATTAGGAACCCTCGTGCGATGTCCGCGATGGAGGCGATGCAAGTGCTTGGCCTTGATCGCAGATTCCCTGATGTGTACACGAGTGTGCAGCAGGCGGAGGCCAGGTCGACGTCGACATCAGCGTTGCTCCCGCTGGCGCCTGGGGAGGCACGTAGGGCGGCGCAGCTAAACTTCGAGCGCATGTTCGGCCTTGCCGCCAAAGAGGGGAACGCGTTCTTGGCAGGCAAGCTGAGCGCCGCCTACCGCATTTGTGTGGACCCAAGCTGGGATCAGGCGATGTCGGGTGAAGACGAAACGGCGGATGCCAACACACGATCGACGACGGCGGTAAACGCTGGTGAGCAGGGGCGCTCCTTGTAGGAGGGCAGGGTGGGTCGTGGCCTACTTTTTCTAGGCAAAGGCGCACGCACGTGGCGCCGCCCCTCTAGTTGCCACTTTTTCGTGTCGTGCCGATGTCCAAGTATGCATTTGTGCGCGGTCTTCTTAGTGCTCTGCGTGATTGAAACTCGGTCTACTCCACCGTGTGTCTCACGTGTCTTTGCTACTGATCTTTTCTGTAACAAGCTTTTTCACCCCTTCTGCGTCTCCTCATGGCCGCCACATCTCGGCGCCTGATTCACCGTCGCACCGCTTCTCGTCGCTGTTCCTCCGCACGAGCTGAGGCACATTCTTGGTTGAAGAAGCGCATAGGCTATGATCGCCCCCCTTGCGTGCATGCAGTCAGAGGGAAAAGCGAAGACGACGCTGCTAACTGAGTGAGTTCCGTGGTTGAGCGTCAACGCACGTTTCTTCGGAGACTGCACCACCTGTCGTTGCGGGCACTGAGTGCTCTCTCTCCTTCTCCCCCCCAACGCTGCCTCTTTCTCACTCGCGAACTTGCGCGCGCTTGTTTCAGCGTTGCCCTTCACCCAATCTACCATCGCAGGCGTAATGCTCCTCCATCACGTTGCAATGTGCTCTGTTACCGCTCTCCTTCGCCTTTTGCTCTTGTGCTTTCGTTGTTTGACTTCTGGCCTCTCTCCCTCGCCACCGCCCTACTTGCGCAGCCATCTGAATAGCACACACGCACACACGCACATCCTATGTATATCTTTTAGGAGTCGGTGGCACTGTACTAGTAAAGCGCAGGCACATTTTTTTTTTGGCACCCCCGCCCCTTCCTTGCCTCAGCTGTCGCATTCTTTTAGCTGTGCGACGCGCACGCTTTCCAGTTAGTCCATCAGCGACCACTACACCATACCACTCCCTTCCTCTCGTGCCCTCTCAACTGCCCCTCCGTGCTTCCTTCGAAGAAACGAACAAAACACACACACACACACAGACAGAAGTCACCAGACAACTCTCTGCTGCTCTCGAAGCACCTACGAGGGGGGGGGGTCGCTCGCGTCGGCGAGAAAACGAGAGAAAGGGGCAGGCGCGCGTCCAAAACGTCAGAGACGCAAACACCCACACAAACACGCCCATACATACAGTAGGTACGAAAGGACCGCTCAAACAAAACCCCCTTCCCCCTCTTTCCCCCTCCAAAAAAAAAACAGTATTTGCCGATTTCGCGTCCAACAGCTGCTGCACGCTCTCTCTCTGTTTTTTTTTCTTCTTTGATGCTGCGTCGCTTTATTCGCTCCTCTTCGCCCACGCCCTCCTCCTCCCATTCTTTTGTTTTCCGTGACATCTGTTCGACGCATCTATTCCTTTTTTTTTGCTGTTTTGCTTTACTCTTACTTCTTCTTTCCCTCTTCTCTTGCGGGTCGCTTACGAGTTAGGTAAAGAGCGCATCCTCATTCTTTTGGTTCTCTGTCTTTCCACTTTTTCTCTGTTTTCCCCCTTTTCGCTTTTCGCGCCGTTGCGTCACTCATTACTGCTGCGCTCCCTTTTTCCAGTCGAGGAGTCCTCATTCTTTCACACGCGCACATATATTCATCAACGCGCAACCACCTCCTCAGGCGACGGAAGCGGTTGCGGCGACTTTCTTCTTCGCCTGCTTTTTGTTTTCGATTCTGGAACTATTATAATATATATGTATACATTTCTTTGGCACCTTTCCTTTGGCTTTCCTCTTCTCCTGCGCTCAGCGAGAGAGCCCCCAAAAGCGGAAAGGAGGCTCGACGTATCGCGGATGCGTCTTTCGTGCGCTGCTGGTTTCTTTTTGCTTTTGAGGGGAGGCTGCTTTGCTGTTGTGGGTGTTTGCTTGTCTCTCTAGTATCTGAGAGCTCGTGCGTGGGCACCTGAGCTCACACATCTTTTTTTCCCGTTTTATCGTAATTGCGCCCTTTTTTCACTTCTGGTCTTTTTTGTGTTTCCGTGTTTTCTTTTTTTACGCGCGTGCGTATTGTTTTTGTCTCCCGTGCATGCGTGTTTCACCTTCCCATTTCCGCTTTCCTTCTGTGCAACCTAAAAGAATCCCCCTCTCGTTCATTCCTCGCTCTAGTTCTCTCCCTTCAGCCTGAATCGTCGTTGTTCTTTGTGCTTGTGTGCTTGACGTCTCGCCAGGTTGGATGAAGCGGCAAGATCTCCCCCAGAAAAGAAAGGAGATCGATCGCTTCACCTGCACACCTACAAACCGAGAACCAAGTGTCGCGCAGACGTAAACAAACACGAGTACACCGTGGTGAAGGTTGTTGTGGCGAGGCGGCGCATCTCGTACATCTATATTCTTTGTTGTTGTGAGCAAGTCTAAGTGCAAGCCGTGGAGAGAGGCTTTCGACCTGTTTTGAGCTGTGCTACAGCGGCCTGCGTGTGCGTGTGTGTGTGTGTGCGTCACTTGCCCGTCACCCTATCTCGCTGCCGTGGCACGAGAAAAAAGCGGAGAACACACGCCTTGCTGCTTTGCTGGGCTGCGAGTGCAGCCGCAAGAAAGAGAGCGAGCGAGCGAGAGAGAGAGAGAGTAAAGCTAGAGGTGCAGAGAAGAGGAAAGAAGACGAAACAAGCAAGCCGAGCTTACTGCCCGGTTCGTCGAAAAGCTGTGTTGTGTGTGTTGTGTATTGTGCTTTCGGTTTTCCTGCTCCAGATCGGGGTGTAACGCCGTTTGCGTGGCTCCTTTTTTTTCTTTTTCTTCGTCTTTTGCCTTTTTCTGTAAGATATTTGCGGCACGCTTGGGGCTCATTTCTTTTGTGGTTTTCATTTCTTTCATCGCCGCGCCCTCACCATCTTGTTCTCCCGATCGCGTCTCTCAGGTGTACGTCATCTCGCATCGGTCAACTCGGGGCTGTGAAGGAGAACGGGCACCCCTAGGAGGTATCTCGCCTCTTCTGTCGTTGCGTTCTTTTCCGATTCCCTTATCCTTTTCCTTTTAAGGGCGACTCTTTCGGACCGCGTTTTCTTTCCCTCAGTCGAATGATCACCTCACGAGGCAAGGCGAGTGGCCATGTCAAGCCGTCTTCGCCGGCCTCGGCGAAGGATGCAGCCCCATTCTTCGCTGCCGCCCCCACGGCAGTCACCGCCTCCAAAACATCTTACTCGAGGAACGATGGGCACAACCCCCTCATCAATGATCTATTAAAGGATCTTGACAAGAACTCTTCTCCTGAGGACGTCCACGGTGCTGGCCACGTGCAAGAGCAGAGCGTCAGCAATGCTAATAGCTTTTCGAACTTCGACCTACAGCTGCGGCGGCCCAGCGAGGAATCGACGGCGAGTTGCCGTAGCAGCGCCCGAAACCGTGACAAGACAGCCACGGATATTCTCTGCAAGACTGGTCAGCACTTTGTGCACGCCATGCGGATGCACAACCTGGAGGATTTCTTCTGCCCTGCTCACGGTGAGAGCGCCGAGGACGTGCTGCGACGCCAGCTGCGCAAGAAAGATCAAGAGGAGGTGGAGGCAGTGGTGCTCACGTTAGTGGAGCTGCTCGAGGAGGTGCGCAAGGCAAGGGGCCAATTAGTGCCGCTCGCCGGCTCGCTCTCGTTGCTCGACACGTCGGGGCGAAAGCGTACCTCCTTCAATAGCATGCACTCCGCAGTGAGCACGGCTAGCCTCATGCGGCCACCGGTGCATGAGACGAATCAGCTCGCCATGGCGTACGATCAGCAGGGAAACCGCATGATTAACTGCTATAGGGTGATCGCGAATCTAGGACGTGGCGCGTACGGCAAAGTGAAGCTTGGAGTCGACACCAACACCGGCCAGATGGTAGCCATCAAAATAATTGACAAGAAGCTTCTCAAGAGGATCGGTGGCCTGGGCAGCAGCAACCAGGAGGCGGCGCTGAAGCGCGAGATCGCCATCATGAAGAAAGTGCGCCACCGGAACTGCGTATCTCTATACGAGGTTATCGACGACCCTGATTCGCACATACTCTACCTAATTATGGAGTATGTGCCAAACGGGCCCGTTGTTCGGCTGAAACCGCAGGAGCTCAGCAGCACTGCCCTGGAGTCTATCGAGGCCGGCATTCCGCTGAACGGAGAGGTCTGCAACAAGGCCCTGATACGTTGCGCGGTGCGGCAGTCCGCCAACGGCGATACTGCGTCCCTCACCGACGCGGAGATCAACAGTAATCCGACGATTTTCCTGTGTAAGCCGCTTAGCCAGCACATCTGTGCGCTGTACCTGCGCCAACTTGTGAGTGGACTGCGATATATGCACAAGCGAAACCTCGTTCACCACGACATCAAGCCGGACAATATATTGGTTGGCACCAACCATCACGTTTTTCTCAGCGACTTTGGTGTTAGCGAGATCCTCTCCACTCGGCATGAGGTGAAAAATGCTGTGAAGAAAAACCGTGGCAGCATGAGCGACGACCTCATTAGCGAACACTCCTTCGAATCCGACGGTAGTGATTCGACCAATGATGATGGCGTTGGCAGCAAACCTCGCCTGGGCGGTGGCACGCTCCTCTTCACCGCGCCGGAGCTGTTTGACAGCTCGGTGAATAAAAAATTGCTGGATCCCCACCTGACCGACGTCTGGGCGCTCGGCGTCACGCTCTACTGCATGCTAGTTGGCATGTCCCCGTTTTTTGGTAACACGTACGCCGATGTGCGCGCAAACATCCTGACGCAGAGGTACCCGTGGTGCGGCAAGACGATTTACGGGACGCTGCTGGCGGCGGAGTGGCGGGTCGTGCTGAACGGGCTGCTGGCCAAGAACCCGAACAATCGCTGGTCGCTGGCGCGGCTCAAGTCGTTCCTCGACCAGCACAGCTTCCAGTACGCCATGCGGCAGAGTGCGTTCCTCGAGGCATCGACGCGGACTCGTTCCTTGACCTCCGTGGACGGCGACGCATCCCCCTCCACTTCCACAGCGCAGCGCGCCGCCGGCTTGGCAGCGTCGTCGACCGGGACGTTTGCCAAGGGACTCAAGCTGCCGCTCGCGTGTAGTTCAGTGGCGAAGGACAAGAACGCCTCTATCCTTCTCCCTCGCGTGGTTTCTTCTCCTAGGGCCGTTTCCGCCTTGTCAATGGAGGCGGGCGGCGCTGCTCGCAGCTTCCTGTGGGACCTTGGCGTCTCGGAGAAGGAGGTACGAGGTGCCACGCGAACGGTGAAGGTCGAGGTGGTGCGGCAGACGACCGTCCTCTCGGCGCACACGCGCACCATTGTGCGCCGCTACGTCGAATGGATTCGCGCATGCATGCACGCTCGGAACTTCATTCCACTGGGCTGCGCGCCCCCTTTAAGCAGAAAGTCGCTCGTCGGCTCCCTGGTCTCCATGCAGATGTGCGCTGACGCCAACAAGAGCAGCAAGACGTTGACCGCCAGCCGCGAAAAGGCACATGTGACGCACGTCCCTGTCCTCGCTGTGGCGGCAAGGTGCCACCGAACCAGCGAGGCCGGCCCCATAGGCACTAGATCTTCCTTGTTTCCTCCGCGGAGGAGCCCCCATTCACCGGCGGGAGATACTCGCAAGGGGAGGCAACGGAGCGGCAGCCGCAGCAGCAATGACGGCGGTGGCCGCGCGCTCACTCGCGGCAGCCTGGAAAGCCGCGCCTCGGACGGCAGATTACAGTCGCTGGATGCTGCCCTCTCAATAGTGAACTTGCAAAGCACCTTCGATGAGCACTCCCTCACCTTTAGCTTGACGTCATCGAGTGCCTCCTCGCAGGCTTCCTTTTCGTCGCAGCACGGATACAGTGGGCAGCAACCTGGCAGGGAAACCCGCACCAATAACGGCATCCTGGCGGGCAACTTGGCAACTCCGAGCGAGGATACGCCGGCGCCCAGAAACGGGATGGCCGAAAAAGTCAGTTGGTGTAATGCACAGATGCCATCGACGGTCGCGCAGACGATGGTGCCCAGCAGCGCGACGCCTTCATCTATTGCGGAGGAGGACAGCCGAAAAAGGGTGGGCGCAAAAGGCAGCAAGAGCCGGTTCCAGCAATTCATGCGCCGCAAGAAAACACCGAGCGGCGCCTCCGTCAGTGATGACCTCACCTCTTACCAATCCACGTTTGCACCCAAGTCAAATTCTGCGGTGTCGCCGCTACTCGATTCGGTTCTCTGTAGTGGCATCAGCGGCTTGGGAGACAGCAACTCAGCTGGGTGCTGTAGTACACACCATAACCCGAAGACTGTCAGCACGACTGACCGTTGTCTTGCCGCGCCACCAGACGAGCACCTCTCGGTGGTGCAGTCTCCAGGCTCGGTGGGCAACAAACACCCCGTAGGGCCGATGCAGGAGCGCCTTTCTGACGGTAAACTGGCTGTTCTGGCCTTGACATCCTTTGAGCAGGTGCCGCACGTCACAGTCTCGAAGCGGCTTTCCTCCGTTTTTCGGAAATGAGATCGACAGTCATAGAAGAGCAGAGAGGGGGAGGGGCAGAGACCATACGGAGGGAACGGGAAGAACAAAAAAGACGCAGGGAAAGCGGCGGTGCTCTTTTTCACCGACCGGAATGCAAGAGAGCCGAAGGCAGACTTGTTCGATGTATCAATCAAGACTGCAGCCATGTGATCCTCATCACGTGGATAAGCGCACGTTTCTTGTACTCTCAGTTCGTGTTGGGTGAGGTAAGCCTGTAGTGTAAGGCATGCCATTCCCCCCTAACGCTCTGCTTTGAGTTTCCTTTGTGTGCTCCTCTTCCGCATCACGCGACTTCAGCTCCGTGAAGACCAGCTGTGGATGAGGGGCACCCCTTCACATGTCTCAAGATGTTACTATGTTCTGTTACAATTTTTCTTTTCGCGCGTCGAGGAGTTTTTCCCTTTTCGGTCTTGCGGCACTCTTGAAGAGTTGTAGATACTTCACGTTTCGCTCCATCTCGCTGTCTCTCTACCCGTAAGTCTGCCCCCCCCCTTCTAGGACGCAACATCGAACCATGCGCACGCCTCCTCTCTTACCACAGCATCTCCCCTCTTTTTTTGTGTTGAGCACTCTTCGTTTTTTTTTGTTCTGCCTTTCCGACCTTTTCCTCTCTTCATCTTCATCGTAGTCCGCCATTTTTTGTTTTGATTTTTGTTCTTCTGGTCTCTTTCCGCTTTTTTTGTTTGGTATTGTTCTTTTTTTTCTTGTGGTGTTCTTATGTTGGTCTTTTGGACTCTGCCTGGAAGCTCGTCAGTGTACCTTATATGTATGTATGTTGATGTGCTTATGCACGCCGCCCACCTTTGCCCACACACACACGCCCCCCTCCCTCCCTACCCCTTCGTCAACTCTCCCCTTCCCCTCACAGGTAGCGAAACACACAAAGAAGCGCCTTTTTTGTTCAGTTGATCGGTTTTGCCCACCGCCTTTTCAAAACATTTGTGTGGTGCTGCTTGCACATTTCCTTTAGCTTCTCCCTTTTTCCTTTTTTGTTGCTTGCTTCCTTGGCCCGTTGCTTCTGTCACGCGCCGCCTCCTGTGCTCTTTTCCCCTCCTTTCCCGCGTTTATGTACCATAGTCTTCCCTTCAAACCGCTGGAAGAGAGGGAAGGCATGAGTAAGGGCCTACACGGGGTACGAAAACAGCACAACAGAACGTAAACAAGGCAAGCCCCAAAAGAAAAAGGAGCGTCATGGAAAACGGCGCACTCGTTTTCCCCCTTTTCTCTTCCTTTTGTTTCATCACGTCTTTGATGCGCGACAACCATTTATTGGGGCGGAAGGACTCATCTAGCGCGCGTTCCGGATCGAGTGCTGTGGCGCGCGTCGACAATCGAGGGTGCACGCGCGCACTTATGCCTGTGCCTCACCTCACGGTGCACGCCGATGATCTTGTTGCCGGTATACTACTGATCTTCCGATGACAGGGGCACCATCCCGGTGTGGCAACTCGGGGATCAGTGCCCTACTGTATGGGAAAACCAGTCATCTTCCCTTTTCTCTTTCAATACCGAACCACTTGTGGTGGTGATAGGGTCAGATGCCCAAAACGCAGTCAAGTCGAAGCGATGTATGGCTACTGGTGCCGGCGGTCAGGTCCTGGACGGCGTTGCGTTGGAGAGACCTGCGGCATTGCACACGTGCGATTATTGGGTTGGGCAGATTGTCGGCGTGACTCGAACACATCCCACACCCGCCCCTCACATTTCCCTGCTGCTATGGGGAGCCTGCGTGCCACCCCTACGGGGATACACGCCAGGTGGCCACCAGTACAATGGGCGGAGCTGTGAGGTAACCTGCATGGCGGATGGGCGGGCAGAGATTGTGTCAGGGGCCGTACTCAGGTAAGTGAGTCGGCGCATTCGCTGTGATGCATGTGTCTACGGTGGCTTCGCACCACGCGATGGGGCCTCTGTGGCAGGCCTGGTAACGTGGAGTCGACCTCATGTTTTACGGAAGAGAGAAAGCGGACACATGGAAAAGCAAAAAAAAACACTTCACAGTGTTTTTATGAGCGGATCAGCCGTGCGTGCCTTGCTGTTTATTCTCTTTTCTTCTCCCCTCACCTACTTCCTTTCTCTCTCTCTCTCTGTGTGTGAGTGCGTATTTATGGTCGTTCATGTGTTCATGTGCCCTGCTTTCTTCGCTTCTCTCTTGTGTAGCTCCTCTCATATTAACTCTTGGCTCCATCGGATCATGATGTTCTTTTTTCTATGCTTCTCCTCGTTATTACTTTGGTACAAGGAAACACCAACCAACCAACCAACCGAAAAAAAAACAGAGGGAGCGCAAACAACTGCGAACTCATGCTTCTGCCCCTACCCGCGACTGGCCGACTCTGCAGGCACAGGCACCTGCATGCACGTGAGCATGGGTGTCTATCTGAAAGGGTGTGCGTCTGACCACTTTTGCCACACCTTTTCCGCCGCGCCGCTGCACGAGGCTGACGCCCTCTCTCGCCTCCCTCTGCAGCTACTTTTTTTTTTTTGCCTCCGCAAGCAATGCAAAGAGGAGGGCAAAGCGATATTGCCGCGTGCACGCAAGGGCACGCATTTGGCGGCGGGAGCAAGCGCTGACGCGGGTGCTCCTCTGCACCAGTACTTCTCCGCTTCAGCGGGCTGGGCGGAAACGCTCAGAGGGAACGGAGATGTCTCGTGTCGCGCTGCGCGAAAGCAAAAAGAGGACAGGGAATAGCACTGTTCTTGAACGATGACGGTCGCCAGAGTCCACTTTGCTCCCTCTCTCTTCCTCGCTTTCTCCCCTCTTGTCCCTCCCCTCCCCTGTCCCGGATCGGCGGGGCTGCGGGCTTGCCTAGAGGGGGAGGGGTGTTTAATAAACAAAAAAAAACGATAAGGAAAGGGGAGAAAAATACAGTACAGATTTGCAGCAAAGACGCACAGGTTTTTGAGCATTGTGTCGGTGTGTCTCTCTCACGCCGACAATACATCACGCGCTCACGCTTGCTGACACGGTAGAGGCCTACTCGAGTTGCCATCTGCGAGTTTGCACACACAAACACACACAGAGCGCTCACCTACCGTGAAGAAAAAGAATTACATAGGTTAAGGGTCGACTTGTATCCTTCTTGACTTTGAGTATTCGGGCTTCGCCATTCCAACCGACATACACACACACACACACAGGTCCACAGAGGCAGATAAGCTTCGACGACGGTGGGGTGAGTGCAAGCCCTCTTGTGCCTATCCATGACTTCCATTGCATCACAGATCCTTGCGGCTCTGGCGGCTGCCTCCAGCCCTGTCGCCGAGACGCGCCATGCAGGTGATCTCCAGCTCCAGCAGCTGAAGCTGAACGCCACCGCCTACTTCTCCAGCTGTGCGGAAATCTTCGTCTCGCAGCAGGCTGATCTACGCGGGCGGCAGCTAGTGGGCTTCCAGCTCAAGAATAGTCTCGCAGACCCTGCATGTGCACAGAACGCGCAACTTCAATCGGCGGTGTGCGAGCAGGCGGTCGCCGACCCGCAGCGCATCATCCGAAACGTCGCCGGCAGTATTATTAGCGTGGCCGTGCGCGAGGGACTGTGGCCTGCGGAAGCGGTCGTCCGACAACTCGGTACCATTCTCACCCAGCGGAGCAACGAACTTGGCGCGGTGCACGGTGCCATCCGCACCTTGTCGTACATCGTTGACGATGCGATGCCGCTGCTCGATGCCGCGGGGCTGACAAAGCCGGTGCTGCTCGCTGCGCTGCCGTACCTCACGTCCACCGTCTTTGGCACGACCGGAGCAGATGCGCTCGAGACACGCGTCAAGGCCCTCGAGGTTGTCGCACTGATTTTGGAACACGCGGGTATGGACTTCGAGTCGAACAGCTACAAGAGTCTGCAGGGCGGCATCACCAGCGTCGTGCAGGCGTGCTTCGACAACCTAAAGGCACCCCTCTCTCAAGCCATTGCCACACAGTGCATTCGCTGCATTACGTTGTCCCTCACGTTCTACCAAGAGATTGACGACGACCTGTTTGGGCAGATCGGGCAGCTCATGTACCAGGCGACCACTGCAGGCAACGGGGCTGCCCCGGCCAACGCAGAGGAGGAGAGTCTCCGTATTGAGGCGACGGAGTTCTGGCGCGCCATCTTGCACTTCCCTCACTTTGCTGAGGTGGCCCAGTCGACTGTCGTGCAAATAATTCCGGTGATCATTCGGTCGATGATCTACTCCGAGATGGAGATCGGTATGCTGCAGGCGAGCGCCGAGGACTGGCAGGTGCCGGACAAGATCGACTCGATTCGTCCGCGCCACTACACAGAGCTCAACAAGGCCGCTGGCGACGGCGGCAACGACGAGGAGGAGGATGACGGCGAGGACGACGACGAGGTGGAGGAGTGGAACCTGCGCCGCGTTTCGGCGTTGACGTTAGATGAACTCAGTCAGTACTACGGCGACCTTCTTCTTCTGCCAGTGCTGAGCTGTGTCGAGGGGATGATACGGTCTGGGCCGGCCGGCTGGCGCCAGCAGGAGGCCGGCGTGCTTGCAATCGGTGCATTTTGCGAGGGTTGCTACGACTCCCTGGTGCAGTTTCTGCCTGATATTTGCCCGATGCTTCTGCAGCTGCTCGAGGCGGCTGATACGCATTTTCTCGTAGTGAGCATTTCGCTCTGGTCATGTACTCGCCTCGGCAGCTACTTCCTCTCGAACCATCCGTTGATGGAGCGGCTGATGGCGTGCATTCTGCGGAAGATGGAGAACGCGTCCAAGATGGTGCAGAGCGCCGCCGTCGAGGCGCTGCGCAGCATGCTGGAAATGGCGGAGGAAGGCCAGGTGGACGCGGCTGCCCCGGCGATTGTGCGTTCCATCGCGACATGCTTCGGCGCCTATCAGCTCAAGAACCGCGTGCTTCTCTTGGAGGCAGTGCAGTCTGTCTGCCAGACCCTGGGCGCTGCTGTGCGTGGCAGCGAGGAACTCATCTCTACCCTTCTTGCGCCGCTGGGCCAACTATGGTCGCAGACTCCGAATGACAGCCCCCTGCTGTGGAGCCTGTTCGACTGCATGGCAACCGTGTGCGCCACGCTTGGGCCCGCGATGCAGCCCATGACTGGCGAGATCTTCAACCGCAGCTTCTCGCTCCTGCGTGAGCACCTGCAGCAGCGACACGCCGCCCTTCAGTCGGGCGACATTCCGCCGGATGAGGAGTTCACTGTGACCTCGTCTATCTTGCTGAGTGGACTCTTTGACGCCATGGGGTCGGGACTGGAGCCTTTGGTGGCTCAGAATGAGCCGGTATTCATGCAGCTGACGCTCTCCATGCTCTCCGACGCGTCACCTCACATTCGGCAGAACGGCTTCTGCCTCGCGAGCGATGTGGCACGCACGTGCCCGACGCACTTGCAGCAGGTGCTCCCCCAGTTCTGCGACGTGGCGGTGCAGAATGTCACGATGGCCGACGAGTCGTGCTACGCGGTGGTCAGCAATGTTGCCTGGGCGGTATGCAACTTGCTGGAGCATGGAGTGGATGGCACTGGCGCTCCGACGATGCAGGCAAGCCCGACCATGTCGCAGCTGTTTGCACTCTTTGCGAAGTTGCTGGGACAGACCGACATCACGTCGGATATGCGCAACATGGCAGAGAATGTGTCGCTGTGCCTCGGCGTCATGCTGTACGTCGACGCCGACGTGGAGTCGAAGGCGGGCTGCTCCGTGGAGCTCTTTGCAGGTGCGTTTTGCCGCTTCGTGCGCAACGTCCGCGAGTCATCGTCGCTGCTGGAGGCGGGCACGAACGGTTTTCTGATGGCAGTGCAGCGGAAGCCGAGTGCTGTTGTGAGCAATCTTGTGCTCTTCTGCGATCTTGGTTGCTCCGTGGCAGTGGAGGGCGTGGAGGCAAGCCGCATGATCCGTGATCTGCTTTCGAACGCTTCACGAGCGAACCCCGACGTGTGGCGCCAGGCGCTTGCCGCCTGCACAGAGCCCACCCGCAAGAAGCTGTACGAACGGTACGGCTTTCAGTAGGGTGGGAGAGGGCGAGAAGTCTGTTGTGGTTGAGGCAGAGGTGTGCCGCCGTCGTCAGCTGACCATGAACAGGCGGAAGAAAAAAGAAAATATAACAAAGGATATGGAAGGCAGACGTGACATTCACGGTCACCAACGGTGGACTCTGTGCAAGAAACAGCCCACCGTTGGCGTGCGTTTGGGCACGCCTGCATATCGGGTTGTTCCTTCACTTTTTTTCTTTCGGTTCTATGTTTGCACACGCCGCACCTCCGTTCTTCGATCCCTTTTGTTTGTGTTTTGTGAGCTCCTCTTCTGTTCCCGCTCCAGCAGTGGCCTCGTTAATTCTGTTCTCTCCTCGGTTCAACGAACAACACCAAGACGACAAAAAAGTGGAATTCAAGCCGAGAGATGGGAGAGTTCGTGCGTGCGGTGGTGTTGTAAGTATGTCTTTGTACCTGTGTAATTGGGTCTTGCCGTCTAATGGAGAGAGGAGGGTGGGGCAGCAAGCTGAGGGAGGGAGGTGTGTGTGTGTGTGGTTGGTTTCTGCCCATCTTTCCGTTCATCATCTACCTGTTGTCGCCACGTCCCCATCTGTCTTCGCTGCGCCCCACCTTTCTTTTTCTCTGATCTTGCGTCATTGTCTTTTCATTGGTATCCGTGTACGGCAGCGACTTCTCCCGTCTTATGCGCTCGCCTTCTCTCGTGGTCTCCTCCATTGCTTACCCTCTCTCTCACGCCCTGCCTGGCGCACAGCCTTTTCTTTTGGCTTGCTCCCCTCAGCGTTGCGGTCGCCTCTACTCTCGTACCCGGCCCTCCCCACCCCACTCTGCTCGCGCGTTGTTGTACCTGTCGCTCCTTCGAGGTAACGGTGTGGAGGAGAGGGAATGGAGGAGGCGTGGGGTGGGTACTCTGGACGACACAGAGCTGATGCCGAGGCGCGGTGTATGATTGGGAGAAAGCAAGCAGCGCATCGACGAGCTGACGAGGGCGAAGCTGCTTATGGCGCTAGCCACCGCCACTCTCAATTCAACAGCAACCGTTAAAAAAATGCATAAACAGCAGATTAGCTGACGATCAAAGAGAGCATGCACAGACACGCAGGCAGGCCTGTCCTACCCCTTTCCTGTACTCTGCGTTATGTGCGCACTCGCAGATGACGCAGTAAGCGTGCACGAGAGCACTCGTCGCCCATTGTCATCCCCCTTCGTACGAGTTATGGAGAGGGGGTGAGGTGTTGAGTGGAGGAGAGAAGCCGGGGGTGGCGGCAGTGCACAGGACTTGGTCTCTGCTAAGTAGGGGCCGTTTTGACAGGTGTGTGGGGCGGCAGCCCTCGTCTTTGTCTCCCTCTCATCTTCTTGCCCCCCCCCCCCCCCACACACACACACACCGGCATACATACGTGCCCGCAGGCAAAACTGGACGATGCCATATCTCGAACATGGCCTGCTCAGTTGGATTTCCCTTTTTTTCTCTTGCAGGTACTCCCCGAGATTGTGTTGTGGCATACTGCGCGTGATACGGCACAACTGGGGCTGATACCAAGCGGCAGGAGGTGAGGAGGGCAAAGAAGGGGCTGGGTGGCGAGGGACAAGGGAGGGAAGGAGATACGAGGACGTGCTGGTATCGGACTGTGATCTGGAAAGCACCAAAAAACAACAGGATACTCGAGGGAGCACGACCGTGTGTCGGACAACACGAACGACTCGACTCAACCATGCTTCCCTCTACTCTCCACTTTGTCCAGCAGGCCCGCGCTGTGACGCAGGTGCGTAAATACGTGCATGCTTCCTTCTGTATGTTCACCGCCCTAAAGTCACGGATAACAACCTACATTCCTTCTTGATCATCGAGGCAAGCTTCCTCACACAATAATTCACAGACACATCTATACGCACACACGCATGCACCCCTATGCACTCATACTATCACGAGGGCGCGCCTTGGATAGTGAGCACTGACGACTAGCGCTCGCGCTCTCTTCTTCCTTACCTCCTTCCTCCGCCGGCAGGCGAGTGTGCACGAGCCGCCGCGGGCAAAAAGAAAAGAGGACGCGCTCTTTTCTTTGCTCTTTTTAGCCTTTTTTTTGTGCGCTGCTCTCTGTGCATGAAGGCGCGACGCGATCGGTGGTGGGTGTGGAGGGCGATTGGGTCTACAGCGTCGAGTGGAGACGACATCGTCGCTCCGGGTGCCGGCGTTGCTTCTGGTCTCCCTTTTGTCGCAGGGCCCCACTGGCCTCGCGGCTCCTTCTCTCTCTTTATTTCCACTGTCTGTGCCTCCCGAGTAGGTCTCGCCCATGCGAGTTCCTTGATGTCGTCACCCGGTTACGACAGGACGCTGCAAGGACGGGTGGCCCCGCCCTCTCGCCCGTACACAGGCACGAGCATATACGGGTACCGATGCGCCTGTGCAAGAAGCGGCGCTCTGTTCCCGCCGGCGCGGCCCTCGCTGTAGGCGGCATAACCGCACACACCAGCCCGGCAGTCGGATCGGTGGAGACGAATGCGCGGACTCGCTGACTCGCCTCGGTGCAACTCTCTCACTCCTCTTCTCTCTCTTTCTCTCTCTCACGCTGGGGAAAGAGCGCAAGTGTTCGCACACACACACACACACACATACGTCATCCGTCATCCGTCTCGCACGGGCGCATCGTGCGCTCTCAGCGCACGCACGCTATCATCTCCAACACACTTTCTTCCCTCCGCAAGCCCACCTTCTTCTGCTGCTCGTTCTCTTCTCACCTCACCCCCTTTTGTATTCCATCTGTGTGAGCCTTTCGGTTTATCGCTTTGTTTTTCGCCGGGCTCTACGTAAGCGTTTTTGTGTGTGCGCGGAGGCGGATCGCGACGTTCGCATCCCTCCTTTCTCTGTGCTCAGTTGCGGTGACGTTGGTAGCGTTAGCACAATCACGCACTGCAGCACTCTGAGACCGCTTTCTCGAATGCTTACTTATCTCCTCCCCCCTTTTTTCTTGCGTGAATACTTTATCCGTACACAAAAGCTAACCGACTCACGCACGTCCGCACGCTCGCACATAGATACGCATTCGCACGCTCGAGCATGTATATATACGCATTTGCCAAGTTGTCGTTTTTCTCTCTTATTGCTGCTCCCACTGACACGCTCTCTATCTTTGGGTCTCGGATACCCACCCCTCGACGCCGGCCTTATCCCCTCTCCCACCTCCTCCTTTCCCGTCACGTGAACCTGCGGCTTGCGACGCGCATAGAACTCTGAAACGCAGCCGGTAACGATGGAGATTACCAACAGTAACGCGGTGGCGCTGTTGCCCTACGTTGGCACACTTTTGCGCGACTGCTCCTTCTTTGCGGTGGACCTGGAGTTTTCCGGCATCGACCATGACGGCGCCGAAGCTGACGCGGAAACTCCGGAGCAAGCTCTCCACTCCCTCACGCGAAAGCCATCTGACCTATATCCGGCAAAGTTGCAGGCTATTAAGCCGTACAGCATGGTGCAGATCGGCATCTCCGTCTTCACGGAGCTGGTTCCCGGTGACGCCGAAGGGGCCACGAGCGCGAGCGGAGCAGCGTCTTTGACGGCACCCTCTTCGGCGGCGGCTCACCTGCGGAAGGAGGTGGCGGAGTTCTTGGCGGCGGACGTCGCAAATCGCACCACCTATGCGGAAACCACGACCGTGGTGGAGAGAATGCTGACGAGCGCGAACGGCGCGGCCGCGGGCTTCACCTCGGCGTTCAAGTACATAACTGAGCAAATGGTCGCTGTTGCGCAGTCGCTGGAGGTCGTTGCAAGGGCCAGCGACATTCGTGCCACGGCGGAGCCGGCACCGCCAATTCAGTCGCTCCCTGGCCTGCGGTACCATTACCGCTTCTTAGAGGCTCTCAGTCGTGCTGTTGCCAGCTATCGAAGAGAAATCACCGCCACCGGTGCGCCGGCGTTCGAGGCGCCGGTGGCGCGCTACAAGGTGCACACGTTCTCTGCGCTGACGTTCCCGGCTGCAACCGACTCTGCGGCGGACGTCACGCTCAACATCGACACCGCCGAGTTCCTCGTCAAGAACGACATGGACCTCACGCGTTGGGTGAAAGAAGGGCTGCGCTTTGCGCCGATAAAGGTGGCGGCCGCCCAACTCGCCAAGGAAGCGGAGGCGAAGTTGCAGCAGATGAACCTGCTGGCACAGCCGCACACCGTGCTGCCAGGGTACAAGGAATGCATCGGCAGGAAACTAGACGAGTTGCTTCCCCTCTCTCCAGGCGAGCTGCAGCTAGTAAGGTTTGTCATCGCTCTCCCGGATGCGGGGTCCGGTGATATGGCGGCAGCCAGGGTGAAGCAGTTCTACGTCGGAGCACTTCGTCCCCTTATCTCCTTCGCGCGTGGCAATGTTCCAGAGTCGGCGCTGCCAGAGTCTATCTACACGAGAGACAAGCTCTTCAAGGACGAGATGGACGCGCTGGCGGCAATCGGGATGACGAAGATGAGCCGCAAATTTATGAGGGCCGCCATCTCCAGCAGCTGGGGCAGCAGGTGCGGCTCCAGTCTCGTCTCTCATAGTTACGGCAGTGCCCTCTTGGAGACTCTCTTATATGCGACCGAAGTGCAACGGAAGCCCATCGTCTTCTACAACGGTTACACGGATGTGATGTTTCTGCTGCTCGCCCTTTACGGGCCGCAGAACATGCCACCGGACCTGCCGTCCTTTAAGTCGCTGGTGCGCCGGCACTTCCCGTCACTTTTCGACACGCGCATCCTCAGCTGCGCTGGACCGCTTCAGGGCTTGGGGAACTTCACGGGGAAGCTCTCGAGCGTGGTTGATGAGATGAGCAAAGTGAGCTCTATCGGGCCACACGTGTCGTTTATCTTTGACCCGCTCGTCTCTGGTGGCCGTGACGCCACGCAGCACTTGCTGGCCCACAACGCGGCCTTCGATGCCTTGCTCACTGGCAAGCTCTTTGCGTTTGCCAAGTGCGGACTCGAAAATGCCAACGTCAGCGTCAAAGTGTATGAGAACTTCTTGGCCACCTATACCACGCTGATGTCGATCAACCTGCAAGGCAGCGTGGACAGCGTGCTGCAGGAAGCGACTGCAAACGTGTACTACCTCACGAACAAGTCAGGGCTGCGGGCGGATACGATACGTGAGGCGCTCGCGGGGTGTGGTATCACAGCCGTGGTGATGTACCGAGGAAGCGGCTATACCATTCAACCAGTAGGTGCTGCGTGCCAGATGCCGGACCTGATGCAGGTGATGAGAGAGGCGCTGTGCGCTAGGGCTCGCTCGCAGATCGAACTGTATCACATCGCGCTGTGAGCGCACGCATGGATAGAAGCGAAGGAGAGAGCGCGCGGTTGTGCAGGTGCTAGAGAGAGGGAAGGGTTGAGGACACTCACTAGTACTGCGTATGTGTGTGTACCCGCCCACCTGCGTTGACCGTGCCATCATGCCAACGTGGGCTCCGGTTCACAGAGTGCAGTTAAGGGACACATTTTGTGCATCGGTGAACAAGCGCAAACAAGGAAGAAAAAAGGCGAAGCGTTCTGCGACATGACTTAAAGATTGTGCAGCGGCGTTGCCATCTTGGCCATTCCCGCTCGCCATGCACTACCACCCCGTCCCTCCTCTGTCTCCGTCTCTCTCTCGCTATCTCTTTTTTTGTGTCGTTCTCTCTTCGTCACGTTTGCGCCTGCTTGTGGAGGTGCTGCAGCTTGGAGCAGCATGCGACACGGAAGACAACAAAACGGAGTAGGCGGCAGCATCTTCACGGTCCACCACACGGTGCAGCAGCCCAAAAAATGGGAGTTGGAGGCAGTGACCGTGGGGAGGCACAGAGCCAGAGTAAAAAAAATGCCTGATAGGAACACGAAAGTTGATGCGAGGCGCAAGAAAGGCGAAGGGAAGGGGGCACGACTCTCCCTCTCTTGCAGGCTTTCCTTCGCATCGGTTAACAGCGCTCTCTCTTTCTCTCTCTGTGTAGCCGTGAGTGCCACATTGACGGGCTTCCGTTCTTCACGCTGCCCCCCCTCCTCTCTCCCTCATGTGCCCCCTCGACAACATGCCACCTCTTTGTCCTCTTCCATCTCTTTCCGTTTTTTTTTCTCTTCTTTTTGGTGTTTTCTAGAAGAGCTCTGCTGTTCCCCGTTTTTCTTTTGTTCGTTTTTGCTCCTTTCGCCGCACCCCAACCCCTCCACTGGCCCTTCCTTCCTTTTCCCGTCTTCCTCTGCCCACTTGTCACGGGCAGCGCTACGGAGTTCTCCTGTGGCTGCGCTATCGACTTGAGGAGAGCAAGCCAAGTACATCAAAATCGACACTCACCACCCCCACACCCTCCCTGCTCCCGCTCCTGCACTTGAGCAGATACGGCCGTACGTTGGCGTCTTTGCAGCACTTCTCATTCTTTATTACATTTCTCTTGTTCACTTCGTGTGGTGCCGTTTCGACAATGTCTGCACACGATAAGAGCTTGGCGTACCCTTTCCCCATCTCGATGAAGATGTATCGAGAGCAGCGTGAGCGGCTGGGTGCGTCGCTCCAGCAGGCGTTCCCGGAGGGTGGCCACGCAGCGGTGCTGCAGGCCGCCTCTGAGGTGCCCGTGAACTCGACGGACTGTAACTACCTCTTCGTGCAGGAGAGCTACTTCCACTACCTCTTCGGCGCGGAGATCCCGGACGCGTACGGTGCTGTGCTCGCGGGCGGCAAGAGCTTCTTCTTCATTCCGCGGCTGCCGGCGGATTTCGCGACGTGGATGGGCCCGCTGCCGACACCGCAGGGCGTGAAGGCGCAGCTGGAGGTGGAAGAGGTGCACTACGTGGACGAGATGGAGCAGGTGCTGATGAGCAGTGGGGTACACACCGCCGAGGTGCTGAAGGGCACGAACACGGACAGCGGTCTCGAGGTGCTGCAGGCGAAGCTGCCGGAGGGGACCGCGCTGGCAACGTCCACCGACTACCTTTACCGCGTGCTGAGTTCGCAGCGCTGCTACAAGACGGCCCTTGAGGCTGATGTGCTGAAGTATGTGTGCAAGGTGTCAAGCGCCGCGCACGTCAAAGTGATGCAGATCGCGAAGCCCGGCATGTCGCAGCACCATCTCGAGTCTACATTCCTCCACGACGTGTACTACAATGGCGGCTGCCGCCGTGTGAGCTACACTTGCATCTGCGCCACGGGCTCCCACGGTGCTACCCTGCATTACCCGGACAACAACTGCGTGATCGAGGACGGCACGATGGCGCTGCTGGACATGGGCGGCAACTACCGCGGCTACGCGGCCGACATCACCTGCAGCTTCCCTGTGAACGGCAAGTTCACCGAGGCGCAGAAGACCATTTACAACGCGGTGCTCGACGCGCACGACAGGGTGATGCGCGCGATGAAGCCGGGTGTTAAGTGGATGGACATGCACCTGCTCGCCATCCGCACGATCTGCATGCACCTGATCGCGGCGGGCATCCTCAAGGGCGACATCGAAACGCTCATGACGAAGGAGATCATGCAGTACTTCCAACCACACGGCCTCGGCCACCTTATCGGCATCGACGTGCACGACGTTGGCGGCTACATGGAGGGTTGCCCTGAGCGGCCGACGAAGAAGGACTGCTGCCGTCTGCGCACTGCGCGCACGATCGAGGAGGGGCTTTACATGACCATCGAGCCTGGCTGCTACTTTAACACGGCACTTCTGGAGATGGCGAAGGCGAACCCGGATGTGCGGGAGCACCTGAACATGGAAAAGCTCGAGGGGTACGAGAATTTCGGTGGCGTGCGCATCGAGAGTGACGTCTTGGTCACGAAGGACGGCGTGGTGAACTACACTCTAGTGCCACGAACGGTGGAAGAGATCGAGAGAACGATGGCGGGTGCGCCCTTCACGAAGGAGGTGGAGGTGTACCACAACTGAATCCAGCTGTGACCGCGACAGGGGCGGCGTTCGGGACGCTGGCCGGGTGGGTCTTTTGCTCTACGGTGTCCAAACCCCTGATATGCGTGCCACTACCGCCTCTGGTGTGAACCGTCCGTAGAGCCGACAAGGAAAACAGACCCAGATAATAGGGCCAAAGCAGATGGAAACTTGCACGCATGCACGCGCGCATTCACCTGCACTGACAAAGACAGTCGGATGGACTCGGCCAAATCCCATTGTGAAGGTGTGCGTCTCTCTCTCTATATGATCATAGGAAAAGACCAGGCACACCCACCCACACACATAAATACATCTGCGCCTTCTTTGTTGTTCTTGTTTGCCTTCCGGTGTGTTTGTCTGCGTGCATGCGCAGAATGGTTAAGTGTTTTCTTGTGTATCAACACATGTTTTTCTTTCTGCTTTGGTGCGTGCCTCGGATGAGTCTCGAGCAGCAACTCGCTTCTTTTTCATTGTTGTGCTTTCGCTCTGCTCGTTGCGGTTTGGGAGCTTGTCTCCTGTTTGGGATGCGGGCGGAAGAGAGAGAGAGTGATGAACTCGCTCGAAGGGAGCGGCTGCTGAGGCAGCAACTGTCGGAGTGCAGGCGAGAAGGTCAGAAAGAATGAAAGAAGCGGTCCGCGCTCGCGTGGCACTGGCGCACGGATTGCTGAGAATGTGCACGAAAAGGCTAGATGAGAGCAACCCAGAAGAGACAGGTTGGGTGTAGTTGCACGCTGTGCGTGATGAAGGACTCGAAGACGACTGATAAAAGCCGTTACAGGCGACCCGGTCTTCCTAGCCTTCTTTTCTCGCTCGGCGTGCAGGTCTCATCGCGGCCTTCCCTTCGCTTCTTCAGCTCCTTTCATGTTGCTCTGCTCTTCGACTTGCTCTTCTCCGTCACTGCCTTTGAAAGCGTGTGAGTGCGTGCATGTTGACATCCTTGCTCCTTTCCTCGCATTTATCTCTTTTTGAATTCTCGTCTTCGTGCGCGGCTCCTCAGACCGCACCTCACCCGCCTTCCCACCGAAATCGAGTGTTCTCTGGCGCTCTTTTTGCGCGAAATGGTGGTGATCAGGGGAGGGGGACATAAGCGTGGTGAGGGTGCGGCGCTACTCTCTGTTGATCGGGAACGGGTGAAAGAAAAAAGGTAGAAACAAACAACATAAGAAACTCCTTTCGAGGTCCATCGAAAGAAGAATCACGACAGTTGAAAACAACAACAAAAAAAGCATGGACAGAGCGAGTGACAGCAGTTTTCGTGAGGCGGAGGGCCCTGCTAAAAACGGGGGGAAAACGAGGCTTCACACTCGTCAAAACTTTCTGTTTTCCAGGATACCTGCGGTGGCAACATGATTAGCCATGATTGCGAGGTTAGGGAGGTGCCCTGCGCAAGCGGGAAATGCGTGTGTTCTGTCCTCTTGTATGGATTGGAAGGGCAAGCTGGACGCACATGAGAGGCGGTTGATGGGCGCGCGAGTGTGCGCGTGCGCTTCCTTTACTCACCTCCACGTCCTTCTCATGAAGGGCCCCGCTACTCGCTCATTCTTCCCGTTTCGTTCTCCTTTTATGCTCCGACAGTCGCCAGAGAGACACGCCGCCGCCGCCGCCGTCTTCCTCCCCTTTCCCACGACCACAGAGTGCTGCATCTATTCACCAGCCCCCCTCCTCTTTGTGGCTGTTTGTGCCCAGCTCGCAAAAGGGACCCATGCACCGTTTTCGGGACTTGAGAGCGGTGCCGCAAGAGCAATAAAACCCCAAGATGAAGTCGAAGCAGGCGCCTCGCGCCTCTGCCAAGCAGACACCATCGGTTTCCAAGAAGAAGGACCACACGACCAACAAGGTAATCGCCATGTCCACCGCCTCCCCCTCCACCTCCGACTTGGACGAAGTAGCATCTCTGTTCAACACCATCAAGCAAACCAAAGCGCAGAAGTACGGCAGTGCCGCTGCCGCTCAGCCACCATCCCTGCAGAGGGGGGCTGGAGGAGCGTCGGTGGAGGCGCATAATATTAAGCGCTCGTCAACTGGCGCTGGAGCGCCTCCTCCGTCGTCCTCGCCAGGGGCTCAGGCGAAACCCGTTCACGATGGACTCTACCACGCACCAGAGAAGTCGGTGCAGATGAGTGACAACCAGTTCTTCAGCGGCACTTGGCTGAGGGAGGATGACAGTCGGCCCCGCAGGCTA
>NC_009419.2:1262531-1398064 GCF_000002875.2 Leishmania infantum JPCM5
TGATGAAGCAAGTGACAGAGAGAAGGCGAGAAAGCGACGACGACAAGAGGAGATCATAGAAAAAAAAACGAAGCGGGGGCAGGCACAACCCGTGATGTAAGCTGGAATTAATAATTGTTCTTTTTTTTTGTTTTCGTTTTTGTTTTTGTGTTTTTTTTTTCTTTTTGGGGGTGGGGGGAGAAAGAGGGGATTGTTGTTGGCTTCTGAACTTATACTTTTTTGGGGAGGAGAGTTCATTGTTGTGTGCGTATGTTTTCCTGTCCACTTACTTAGCGGGCATCTCTCCCAACGGATCTCTTCAAGGACACCCACACAAACACATACAAAAAAAAATTCTTTACCGTCAAGGATTGTTCTTCACCTCGCCAAATATATAAGCACCCTCCTTCAGCTTTACTTGTGTTTGCGGTTGCAGTTTTTTTTTTGTTAGCGGGGGAGGGGAGGGGGATTGCCTCTTCATAGCGTTTTCCTTTTGCTCGTTAACGACAAAGAAAGGGTAGCGGTGGTGCGAGGCCCCCTCCACTAATGAATGATCTTTCTTACGTCACACGGGAGAGCGAAAAAAAGAAAGCGAAGGACAGAGAGACAAAAACATCACTGCTCCCAGTAGAGCGGCAAACTGTGGGAAAGGAAAAAGGATGAACAAAAATCTAAAAAAAATGATACGCATACATGCACATACACATACAAGCCCGGAGCGAGAATCTGAGGAGAAGAACACGTGTGCGTGCGGGGGTCCAGGTGTGTATGGATGTATGTGCGTGTGTGTGTGTGTAGGCTGCCTTCTTGCACGACGCCTAAAGCCACAAGAAGTGAAAAGCCATCCCAACCAACGCGCACATGCTCATCCCCGAGAGAGCAAGAGCAACCACAACAGCAACGAAAAGGAAGAAAGAAGTGGAAGAAGCACAAACACAAAGCAAAGAAGCTCCATTCCGACACCAACGTACGGAAGACACCTACATGCACTTGCACACATACCTGCACACGCACACACACACGCACGTTTCAGTGCAGAGCACCACGCAAACCCACAGGTGGCATTAACAGTAAACAGAAAACAAGTCAAGCGTAGGAAGAACGGAGAACGCCCAGCGAACCCCGGCGAGGCGTGAGAACGAGAAGACTGGGAACCGACTCCTGGCACACAGCACCTTCACTGCGCGGGAGCCCAGGAGAAGGATCCCTCACGAGCACACACAAACACACAAAATACCACCAAAGCACACGCACAGAGCTACAAGCAAGACAATTCTCGCAAGGCCACTTACTGCGCGTTGGTGGGTGCGAATGCGTGCGCGTCTGCGCAGATCTGATAGAGTGTGTGGGCATTGCCTGGAATCGTCCTCGTCACCAAACTATGCGGCACAGTGCGCGCCAAGGGGGGGGGCGGGGGCGGGAGGAGAGAGCGCTCCAACAAAGTGGGGACACCTTAGAAGCCACCGTCGTCCACACCGCCGCCCCGGCGACCACCGCCAGACGGAGCAGAAGGACGGCTGTCACCCCATGAGCCACCGCCACCGCCCCGGCCGCCCGGACCGCCGGAACGGTGGCCACCGCCGCCACCACCACCACCGCCACCACGACGACGACCACCGCCTCCCATGTCGCGAGACAGCAGCGCCTCGCCCTCCACGAGCTCCGCCTCTTGCTGAAACCACTTGGGAATCTCCTGGCCATGCTCCGAAAAGTACTTGTGCAGGTCCAGCGCAAGGCGGCGGTTGTTCCGGTTGTAAAAAGCAGTTGCGATACCCTTGTTACCGGCGCGGCCGGTACGGCCGATGCGATGCGTGTAGTCGTCCATCTCCTGCGGCAGATCAAACTGCACAACGTGCGCCACATCGGGGATGTCCAAACCACGAGAGGCCACATCCGTCGCGACCAGGATGGGCGTCACCTTCTGTTTAAAGTCCTCAAGGGCCGCTTCGCGATCCTGCTGACGACGGTCGCCGTGGATCGTGGTGCTGCTGATGCCCTCGCGGTGCAGGCGGCGGTTTACGTCCTCAGCCATCTTCTTCGTCTCCACAAAGATCAGCACCATATCGCTCATCTCGTGGCCGTAGATGATTTGCAGCAGGCGGTCCATCTTCTCGTTGTCCGGCACGTGCTCGATCGTCTGGGTGATGTTCTTTGTCGTCGACCCGACACGACCGACGGTAAGCAAGTAGTACTTGCGGCGCAGGTAGCGCTTGGCGAGGTTGAGAATGCGCTGCGGGAAGGTGGCACTGAACATGAAGGTCTGACGCTCATCGACGGTCGGCATATCGGTGTAGCGCGACGCGACGAGCTCCTCGATCTGCTCCTCGAATCCCATCTCCAGCATACGGTCCGCCTCATCCAGAATGAGAAACTTGATAGCGGAGAAAGAGAGGTACTCCTCGTTGAACATATCGCGCAGACGACCAGGGCAGGCGACCAGGATATCCTGCTCGAAGCGCTGCGGGTAGCGGGTTCCACCGTACACGACGTCGTAGAAGATATCCGTGTTGAAGGTGAGCTTTCGAACCTCGTCAAAGATCTGCACGGCCAGCTCGCGCGTCGGCGCCAGCACCAGCGCAATGGGGTAGCTCTTGCGCTGGCGCGCCGGCGACACACCGTGGACCAGCATGTACTGCACAACGGGGATCAGGAAGGCAGCCGTCTTACCAGAACCCGTCTGCGCACACGCCATCAGATCGCTACCGGACAGCGCAACCGGGATACCGTACCGCTGCACAGGCGTCGGCTTTTTGTAGCCGCAGCGCTCGATGTTAGCGGCCAGCGCCGGCTCGACAAGCAGATCGGCGAAGTCCTCCACAGGCTTTACATCGCGCGGCACCATCTCGACCGGAATGCTGTCGTAGTTCTCCAGCGAAATGCCCGTCTGGCGGTGGCGGTGCTCAAAGAGCTCCATCACCTTGGCCTCGTCGTGGCAATTACGGCGCAGGTGCGAGGCACGTGTGACGCGACGAATGCCCGACTGTGTCTGCTGGGGAGCTGGCGAGGTCACGTCTTCTCCAGCCTTCGCAGGATCAGGGACGGCTGAGCGCAGCGCAACCGCGCCAGCGGTAGTCGCCGGAGCCGGGGCAGATTCCTGCGGCGCCGTCCGCGCCTCCGTCGGCGCAGGCGAAGAGGCCCATGCGTTGCCCTGAGCGCCGCCGGACTCCTCCATGACGTCGTCCTCGTTGCGGAAGGAGCGGAAGTCACGGCGACCACCACGCTCACCACGTCCGCGCGGGCGGTCATAGTCGTAGTCCCGGCCATAGCCCCCACGACGCCAGCGAGAGCCACCGCGGCGGTAGGCATCGTAGCCGCCGTCCTCGTAGTCGTCGTCCTCGTTGCCCGTGCCGCCGCCACGGTCGCCGCCCTCGCCGTAGTCGTCCTCGTCGTCGTAGTAGCGCCGGCCACCGCGACCACCACGGCCGCCGTAACCGCCACGCCGGTAGCCGCCACCGCCATAGCCGCTGTCGTAGTTGCGAGAGTAGCCGCCCTCCTCGCCCTCGCCGTCATCATAGTCGCGGCGGCGGTAGCCGCCACCGCCCTCCTCCTCAGCATCGTAGTAGCGCCGCCCACCGCGACCACCACGGCCGCCGAAGCCACCGTCGTAGTTGCGGCCGCCAGAGCGGTAACCACCACGTCCGCCGCGGCCGTAGCCACGGTCATCCTCGCGACTCCAGGGCTCAGACACCGCCTCACGTCTCTCGTGCGCAGGAGGGGCGAAACCACCAGTCTCGACAGGAAGGCTGGCCGGCGCCTTCTCCGGGGCGCTCACAGGAGCACTCGCCGGGGTCGGCGCAGCAGCAGGAGCAGGCGCAGGAGCAGGCGCAGGAGCGCTGGCGGGAGCGGGAGCCGTGGAAGCATTGCTGGCACAGGCGCGGTCACCAGCGGCATCCGCCGCTGCCGGGCTGGCGTTGTCCTCGTCGCGGGTTTCACGGTTTGTCCAGGCATTGTAGGAGCCACGACCGCGACCACCGCCGCGACCGCCGCGACCACCGCGGTAGCCACCGCGTCCGCCACGGTACTCCTCATTGTCGTCGCGGTTTCCGCCGCCGCCGCCGGACGGGTCAGAGCGCCAGTTGTCCGATCGGTGAGCCCCGCCCCTGCGGCCGCGCCCACCACGTGAGTATTCGGGTCGGTCGTCACGGAAGGTGTTTACATCACCACCTTCCACGGCGCCATCTCGTTGATACTCAGTGTCGGAAATTTTCTTATCGTTGATATATTCCATAAATGCACTCGGGTTCGATCTGCACAGGCGGAGTTGGGGCGTTTTTGAGGCAGCAAATGGGTGATGCGCAGCAGGTGAGAACAAGTAACACGTGTGTGTGTGTGTGTGTAATGTGCGTGTATGAAGAGGGAGTCGATAAAGTGCGCGGCACCAAGGTCACGCGATCAGAGAGGTTCGGAAACGGGAGAAAAAAAAATGTGTGTGGGGAAGGGGGAGTGTGAGCAAGAGTTTCATAAACATGTAGAGAGAGCGGGCCTGAAGCGGTAATACAGCACAGTACTTGCGCACGCGGCGAGAGGCGGGGGGACGACAGCAACCCCACAAACGGAGAGAAGAACCTCCATCCTCTGAAGCTGGAGAGCCAAGAGAGAGACGCGCATTCGCTCGCCTCTCTCCACACAGTTTTCCCTCTCGCGGTGCGTTCTACGTTCCCTTGCCACCTAGCTCAGAGCCGGCACCACAGACATGTCCACTTTGATCGTTCTTGCACTCCATATTTTCAAGGAGAAACGCGGATGTGCTATGGGCACGCGCACACGCATCGCCTTTTTCGTGTGGGCACTTGCAAGCCGATGCCCATGAGCAGGGATAAAAGCTTTCTGTTTTTTTTTTGTTTGTTGCTGCTTCCAGCTGCCTTGTGCTTTTTGTTTGTGTGTGAGGGCGTCGTTCTGCGCACAAAGGTGACGATTATGGCGCTGGAGAAGGTAAGTAGAGCGCGAAGAGAAACGCGGCCTTCCCGCGCCCTTTGCTTCGCCTCGCCGCTGTCTCTCGCGAGCAGCAACCGTTAGCACTGACCTTCTTTTTTCAGAAGGAAGGTGCTCCCCTTCCGTGTGTATGCGTCACCCATACATTTTGCTTTTAAATACAGTTGTCCTCCGCGGTTCAAAAGGAGTCTTTCGGAAGGGCTCCTCGCTAGCACAAGGCACACCTGCACACACGTGCACGCACCAGCGCCAGGGCCGGCACCAAGACGTGCCAGTCGGAATAAGGGGGAGAGAAGGGGAGAAACCCAGGGGGTCGCTCAGGCTGTCTGTACGCGGGGGTCACATCCAGGATAGGTGGCGCCCTCGCCCTCTGGCACACACACGAGCGCACCTACACAGCGCGCCACACGAAAATACACATGGATAAAAACAAAAAACATGGCACGATCAACAGCGTCGTTCGTGGTTTCTCTTGATTGGGCCAGGCAACTCCACCCGCAGCCTCTCCCCCGCCGCCATCCATTCGACGATAAAACCAACCACACGCATTCCGATTTGCGGCCCTCATCCTTAGCTCACGCCCCTTTCCTCCAACCGTGCGGCGCTCGTCTCTACCCCCCCTCTCTGTATCCCTTTCTCTGGCACGGCCATCTCGTGCCTCGCTTTCAGCACCATTCGGTATTTTTTTCTTTTTCGACTGTTCCCCTCAGGCACGGCCATTCTCGTTGAACATACACCGCTGAATGCAAGTGGTCCGAGAGTGCTGAAAGAAAGGAAAGGGGGTAGGGACACAACGATAGCAGCGGTAGCCGCACCTCACTCTTCGCCCCCCCCTCCTGCTGTCTCGCTTCCGCATCTTGGAAAGCGGCGGACCAGCGGTCCTCAGGCAAACACGCCGCGGGAAGATGCTTCTATTCGTCCTACTGTATCACGGCTGCAGCATCTATGTGCAGGGTGTCGAGTGTCTGCTGAAACACTGGCAGGTCCTTGTCCCAGCTCTCCGCCAACGTCTCCCACCGAATAACTAGCAACGTCGCCCCGCGCGGCAGCACGTAGGTGCGGCATCGGCGGCTCTCGCGCGTCTCGTGGAACATGGCGCAGCGAATGCCGCTGATCTCCGTCAATGTCGTCGAGATCGCAGCCGCCTCCCCGCTGGTGAAGTGGAAGAGGACGTTGTGCACAAACTCTTCGTCATCGCGGGCAAAGACCTCCCAGGTCTTGGGAAGCTCCACGACGTACTCAATCGTCATCCGCGGCGACCCCTCGTCGTCCGCCGCGTCGCCAAGCGGGTAGTACAGGATCGTGGGCTGCTCTGTCATCCACGGCTCATAGACGACGGCGGAGCGCGGGTGTACTGAGAAGAGAACACCGAACTTGGGCTGCACGTATACCATTGTCACGACGTTTGTGCGCGCGTGCGAGGACGCCGGCAGCGGTCGCGCTGTCAGCGCCCCCAGCGTTGCCTTGGCAACGGGGTTGCAGACGTCGGTCGCGCCGGAGGCCGCCCAAAGCGTCGCCGCAGCCGCCTGCGGCTCTTCGTAAAGAGCGGAGAAAAGCTCCGCAGAGATACACACATCCACGCGGCCTTCCGACATAAAGGAGGACGGTGTAAAGGAGAGGGTCAAGATAATCCCTTTCGACTCCGCATCCTCGCCCACAGTGGAGACGGGCTTGCGAGCTGGGACCGGGGGCCCGGCGGGAGTCGTGCAAGACGTGTTCACGCACTCGCTCCGCATCGTCCACTCCGGCGGCACGCAGAGCTCCAGCTCGCGCCCCTCCCGCGCACACACCACGCGATAGTAGCCTTGGTGAGCCGCGAAGCATGTGCCCGGCACGCGAAACGCGAGCGCCGCGGAGTCGCTTCCAAGGGTGGCAAGTGGCACATTGATAGTAGCGCATGCAATGCCCTCTATGGCGTCAGAGAGCTCCGTCTCCTCGGCAATCGTGGGCGGCGCGGCACTGCCAGTCCTCCTCCGCCCGCTCTCCTCACCGTCTGCGGACGCTCTCGCTGTCCGTGACAGCGGCCACGCACCGGCAAAATCGGTCAGCACCGCGACGACCGTGTAAGGGCCGTTCATGCCTGCCAGGAGGACGCAGTCATCACTGACGAGCACGTGAGAGAAGGTGCGCGGGAAACTGTTCTGCCGCCTTCCCTCGGTCACGGCGGCGGCGGTCTTGGCATCGGTGCTCGCGTGCGGCGCGGACTCTGGCAGCGGACTCCACTGCCTCGGATTCTCGGCAAGACGCTCTCGAAGCACCGGGTGGTGCGCCAGTACCTCGGTGAGAAAGACCTCTTCGTCTTGCCGTGTCGCGAAGGGGCCTGCTGTGTACCCGGTGTAGCTGCAAAAGAGAAACGCGGTCGGCGCCACGGCCAGGCCGTCCGCACCGCCTCCCTGAAACCGCGACGTGCTTGCTGAACGCACGCCACTAGAATCTCTCTCCGACTCCTGCATCTCCCTCGGCAGCACTAGCGGAATGGCGGCGCAGTACGGAGGGTAGAAGACCGGAGGCGCCACCCCCCATCCAGCGGGTAGGTCTTCAGGGCGCACGAGAACTGGAAGCAGAGTCTGCTTCAGCGCCTCTGCAAGCTCCTCGTGCATAGCGTCTGCTGCCGTCCGGCGAGCAAGCTGGCGCTTCTGCTGGCGCCGACGTACTATCAGCGTGACGAGAGCAGTTAAGACAACGGCGCTGGTAACCCAGACCCTGCGGTGATTCGGCTTGGACTCCATTGCCCAGTGTCGCTCGACTACCTGACAACGACTCGCAACTCACCAATCAAAGCGCAGCAGTGCTGGCGCCGCAAACGGAGCGACACGGCGCGATGTTTCACGGAAATCAGGGGTGCTCGTGAGCGTCCAAGAAGGAACGGCAAACGAAAAATGAAGGGCGTGAGTCTTCTGCGGTGCGGGAGTAGGCTGGCGCGCAAACGGTTATCCCGCGCCTCAAGCAGACAAAGAGGAGGACCAGCCGACGGAGAGATGACAGCACTGGAGAAGAATTAGGCGAGAGCCCAGAGAGAACAGAGAGAAACAGAAATGCAGAGTAGTGGTCAGATCAGCGGCAAAGTGGATTGGGTGTCGGCGTACAGCCTGGCACGTAAAGGACGGCGGCCGCAAGCGTCGTGCGGACGGACACACGCACTCAGACTTCCTTGAATGAGGGACAAGGCTGCGACAAAAGGACTTCGAACAGCGAGCAAGTCCAAGGGGAGCGGTGACACCAAAACGGCGACCGCGAGAGGTGGACAGCGAAAGCTCGTATGTTGTGGAAGGCGGGGTAGGAAGGGCGCGAGCCACACGAAAACAGCCGAAGAACGCCCGCAGAAGGGAGGGAGGGTGGAGGAGGACAAAAGCAAAATGCAAAAAAAAACAGGATTAAGAAGAGGCAAACGTACAGCTGGCAAAAGCTGTCAGCACACAACACAGACACGCAAAGAAAGAGAGTGAGGGAGACAGAGGTGGTGGGGGTGGGGGTGGGGAAGAGGGCTGGCTGCACCCAAGGAGGCACGTGCACGAGAAAAACCAATGCACGCACACACAAACGCTCACGTCTATATGTACAGAGGTGGGAGAGGAGGGCTCGTCCTTGTTTTCGTTTAGGGTTGATTGACAGAACGACTACATGTAAGAAATATAGAGAGGGGGAGAGTGGGGACGGTGGGGAGGGTGTCCGGCGTGGGTTGTGTCAGTAGAGAGTTGAAACAGTTCAAAGGGAGAAGAACAACAACAAAAACAAAACAAAACAGGTGAAACGCGTGTATGCCAGAGGTAGTCCGGCACGCATATACGCAGACACAAATAGTAGGCGTGGGCACCAGCAAAGTGGAAGTGTATGCGGAGGAGAGAAGGAGCAGAGAAGGGCTTTTCGGTGTGTGGATGGATGTGTGCGTGTGTATCGCTCCTCTGATACCGACCGCCAGCGGCAAGGTGCACGCCTCTTCTGCTGAGGGCTTGTGCGGCTCGTTGGACAGCACCGCGTGCAGCACACGGGTGAATGATGAGGTCGCTTAGAAGGAAAACAAGAATTTAGACAGACACCAACGCCCAGAAAAGCAGATAACCACGCAGAGACACACACACACAAAAGAAAATGAGCGGGTACGTTATGCTAGTTTGAAAGGCACAAAGGAGAAGGATAAAAGATGAAAAGCGAGCTAGAGCCCACGTTGGAGTCGATCAGTGGTTGTCGTTGTTGTTGTAACTGCGGTGATGATTAGGTTTCGAATGCGGTCAGATAGCAAAGAAGGGGAGCGATGCAGAGAGAGAGAAAGCGTGGAGAGAGGCAAGGGTGTGCATCTCATATGAGTGGCGCTGTAGGGGACACGCGAAGAAGTTACAGCAGCAGCAGTGCCAGACGCACGCGACAACGAGCTGATGATGATTGTATGAAGCGACCCTGAAGCGATGACATGAAAAAGTGCACTGCTTTTTTTTTGTCGAACCATTACAAACAGAATAACGGCTCTCACGGAGTATGTTTCCTCCCTTCCCACACGAGCATGTGTGCGGAAGGGCCCCCGCCGTACAGCCTTGCCAGTAAAGGAGATGCTGGTTTCCTTTTTTTTCTTGTATCTCGGTGTCTGTATGTTGCTGTAATGCATCGGGCCTATACCATTCATATTCCCCATCCACTGCCCCTCATTTGCTGAGCAGTGCCTCGCACCATGAAAGACAAACATCAAATGCAAGAGACACTAGCATTGGATTAAGTCATGTGCATCGGGGAAGTCAAGGAGGAAGAGGAGGGTCGGAAAAGGTAAAAAAAAAAGGGCTACATGGGAAACACACGCCGAAATGAGGCAGAGGCCAAATGAAGAAGGCGAAAGTGGGCGCAGGAGGGAGGGGTGGGTGGGGATGGGACTATACATGATGTACAAGGGGTGCAAGGAGGACGACAAAAACGAGAAGTAGAATTACGCGTCTGTCAGATATACACAGAACACTGGTGCTGATGCGGTGGCTGGTATACATGATCATCAGCATATACGCATATATACATATATGTGAACATACATATACTTGCGTCGCTCACTGTCAATTCTGAGTTTTGGAGCGCGAGAGAGGAAAAAAGGGGGAGGGGGTGGGACAGCGCGCTCCGGATGCAAAAAAAAAAAAACATAAACAAAGCGAAAGACAGCGGAGCTGCAACAAGGAAAAGAAACGAAAAGGGAGCCACGACAATGAGAAAGGGGGAGGGGAAGACGAGGTGAAAGGTGCGCAGCGGCGAATGCAATCAGCAGCGCACCTATAAGTCGCAGCTGGATCCCTCCGCACACACACACACACGCACACACTGTTTACGTATCGTGCCATCGACGCGGTCGCCGGAGGCACCGACGGAGTTCACTAGAGTACATCTCCAACGTTAATCTCCCCTCACACTCGTTGCTGTAGGCCAGCATAGGCGGTAGGCACAGAGCATTCGCAGAAGTGAACGATTGGGCCCGCGCTGCGATGTCCTGGGAAAGGGAACACGCCGTGACGCCCAACGCCGTCGAGGAAGAAGTCATCCCTCCACTGCCATCTTTCCGTAGGGCCTTCTTGGGAGGTGGCAGCGCGTCAGTAGATGTGCGGTGTCCGGGTGCCGATGGCTGCGCGAACGGCACTCGTGAAGGGCTCCCGTGGCGCGGCACAGCGGAGCTGCTCTCTGAATCGGGTCTGATCCTCCCTCCGTGTGCTCCTTGTGGTAGGTACGGCTGCTTCTGCTGCTGCTGTGCCGCTGCGTTTCTGTCCGCGTCAACAGCGGAGGTGGTCAGCGCACATCCGGAGACGCACAGCGCTAGCGCTTCGGCGATGCTGGTACTGTTGCACGAAGCCCTGTTCAGAGCCCCGCAGGACTCTATCAGTGCCGGGACTCCCTTGACGCCGAAGGAGCCGATGCTGCCGCTTGTCTCTGCCGCCCTCGCTGCCGCTTCGATTCGGAGGCTGTTCGACGTCGCCATATTCGTTGTCAGGCTCAGGGCGCTCGACGCAGATGCCGCTTCGGTTTGTGGGGACGCAGCGCCTGTGACTGCCGGGGCTGCCGCTGCTGCTGTGGCAGTTCGCGCCACATGCCTGGAGACACCATCGGCTGCACCCAAAAGAACGGGCTGCCCCGTCGCTTCCGCAGTGTGCCACTTGCTCTCCTCCACGTGCACCAGCGTGTTGTGCAAGCCCGGCTGCACCGGCGCGTGCGGCTTCACGCCCCGCGACTCGCGCATCGCCATCAGGTCGCGCTTCTGCCAGTCTGCGATGTGAATCTGCATGCCACCGTCGCAGTCGGAAGTGCGCGACGCGCTCATCGCCGCAGACGCAGCGTCTCGTGGGCTGTCGCCCCTCTCGAGCGGGCTGCTGGCGAGCAATGAGGTGTTGTAATGTGAGAGGGGTCTCCAACTACGAGGCGCGTCGTTGGAAAGCGCTTGTTCCTTTGTCGGTGAGCACGATGAGGGGCGCACGAGAGGGCTGCCGCGCTGGTCCATCGGCCCCTGTATGCCGTCCTTCGGCCCCTGTATGCCGTCCTTCGGCCCCGTCGGTGCGCGGTCGTGCTTAGCCGTCGCGATCAACGCCGGGATCGAGTAGCGAGAGAGGGTGCTGGAAGACGCGTATCTCTGGCCTACAGAAGACGCCGGCCCGTGGGAGTTCACCGGTGTGCATCGTGCATTCGGCAAGGTAGCCAACGCGCCACCCTCCTCTTGCCCCCATGGCGCCGGCGACAGGGTCCCTCCGCCCTCCTCTGTCGCGGGCGCGTCCTCGTTTCTACTGCTGTGCGTGCAGCAGCGCAGCTGCGATGCGCCTGTGAGGAAGGCAGCGGTGCTGTCGTCGTTCCAATCATCGTGGCGCGGCGGCTGTGGCAGACTAAAGATACTTTGAGAGGGCAGCGTGCTGGCACCCTCGGCCCTGTGCCCGTTGCGCACCCCACTCAGGACCGTCGACTCTTGCATCAGCTCCCTGTGTTGCTGACTCGAAGCCGTCAGGGGCTGGTGGGCGCGATCGGCTCCAGAAAGTCGCCGCTCTGTCGACAAGCAGGCAACCTTTTCTCCTGTATTACAGTCGAGGAACCACACCTCCTGGTCGTAGCCAGAGGTAGCGAGCACACCACGATCGTCCAGCCACCGCACGCAGACCACACCGCACCGATCATTATCGCGCCGGGTCGCTGTCGACATATTGTCGCGATACGTGCAACCTGCGCGGGCCTCTGCATCTGGCTCTGTTGCGGTACTATGGTGCAAGTGCACTTGCACCGACCGCACCAGTTTCGGGACTGCAAAACCGTCGTCGGCATCCGCTCCAGTGAATTCCGTCGCGGCTGTCAGCGAGAACGCTGGCCGGCTCGCATGGGAGCAACGAGGCAACGTGTACGCTTGGAGAAGAGGGCACATGCTATAGGTGTGCACGACACCCTCAGAGTCGCCAAGGAACAAGTGATGTTGCCGCCCGTCGTAAGCCGCGGAGGTGAACTCGACGGATGCGGTCGGGGTCGTCGCGGTCGAAGTCCAGCCATCGCCAGCTCTAGTGTCTCGCAGTGCCTCGGTGGCCGGCCTTCCCGTAAACATGGGGAGCTTCATGAGGGACGATGCGCCCTCACCCGAAACCTCAGTCTGATCGGCTGAGGTTCGCTCAAGGACCGACCCCAGTCGCAGCGGATTTAACGAGCCGCGCTGCGATGCGCACAGCGCCGGCGTGGCCGGTCCTGATGCAACGCATGCAGAGCCAGGGCGAGAGAAGCAGGCGAGCTTAGGCAGCACGACCCCAAGCGGCGATGCGCTCGTGCCAGCTATCTGCAAAGTGTTGTGAATGCCAGTGGGTGGGGCCGCAATTGTGTGATAGCATGGTGGCGTGGCTGGTGACTGCATGTGCGGCCGTCCTCGCGTCGTCCCCGCGCTGGCAAGGTGCGTCCGCCCGATCACCTGCATCCACGCCCGCTCTGCCTCCACGGTGGCGGCTGTAGCGAGTTTCGGGGTGGGATGCTGTGGATGGCAAAATGCGCTCAGCAGCTTGAACCGCTCCACCGCTGGCGCGCATGACCAGCATCGGCAAACGCCACCGGCGTGCACCGTCACCAACGCTGGTGCACTGTCGAGGAAAATCAGATCCACAAGACCGCCGTACATGGCAAGCCTCTTCGTAACTGGCGCGTCCATCCACGCCTGCATGTCGTATATGTACACAGTGCGCTGCGTATCCGTCACGGCGGCAAGCCCCAGCTCCTCCGACACGCGCAGTTGGATCAAGGGCGACGCAGAAACGGAAATGGTGGCCGAAAAGCCGACCTCCTGATTGTCCTCCTCCGATCGCACCAGCAGTGTCCCATTGGAGGTGATGGCGATCCAGGTGCGCGAGATCGAGGAGTAGTGCATCTGCTCCACGAACGGAGGCCCACTCGCCTCGGCGCCAGAGCCCGAAGACTTGGCCTGCCACCAGACTGCTGCCGTGGCGGGTGTGCATTGTGAGGCATCCGACGCGAGCTTCTGCGTCGTGTGCCACACAACTCTCCCGTCGCTCAGTGATATAAACGCGCGGCTGCCAAGCTCGTCAATGCACACCGCTTTGATATCGGCGCCGACTTGCGATATGCCGGACTCCGTCACCTGACTCAGCACACCGCGACGGTACCCGTGTACGCCATCCCACACGCTAAGCCGCGTTGCGCCCTGCACTAGGAACGTGCTGGTCCGAATGTCATAGAAGACATCGTAGCACACCTCCTCCGCGTCACACGCGAGTGGGCTGTCGCGACTGTGCAGCCCCCAGCAGACGATGGAGTTGGAGAAGCCGCAGAGCAGCTCTTGCGTCGACGCGCAGTAAATCAAGCTGTGGCACTGGGGGCCGCCGACGTGGCTCGCCTGCCCCGCACCAGCCGGCAGCAAGGCAAGCAGTCCGAGATTGGCAAAGAGGCCTGCAAGATTGCCGGCGAGCAGTCCACTGCCGGCGTGTGCCGCGGTGCGCGTGTTGGCTGACGACGCCTTCGCCTCATTCGCCAGCACACTGCAGAGCGAACCCTTGTGCCGCTGCGGTACGCGACTGCTTCGGAACGACTGCACACACCGCTGCGTAGACGCGTCCCAGACCTTCACGACGCCCTCGCAGTCGGCGCTCACCACCTGGTCCGCTGCCGCCACATAAACGAGTGCGATGATGCATGCGTTGTGTTCGCCGTGGCCAGCCACGTCGAATAGCGTGCCAGGCAGAGTCCCGTGCGAGTGCGCCTCCCACCAAAGCAGCTGGCGCCCACACGAGGTCGCTGCCACCACCCAGTCGTGCCCTGCGACGTACACAAGCGTGGTCAAATGCTCATTTGCAACCCTACCAAGGTCGAATGACTTCCCCGTGAGCAGAGATGTCGCCACGAGTCTCCCGTCAAAGCCGGAAGAGTACAGGTGCACCCCGTACACGCAGAAGTCGACAAGGCCGCCGGATTTGCGCGTGTGAAGATTGGCGTAAGTCTGCGCCACTGTGAACTCCATCCCACTGCTGCGCCCGCGAGGTGCCGTGACGCGCAGCACCTGCCCAAGACTGTTGCCGAGGAAGACCGTCTCCATGTAATCGCCGTAGGTGGGCGATTCGCGCGGCATCACCTGGATGCGACGCACTAAACCCTCCAGCAGCAGTGGGGTGATCGTCGTGACCGTGAGGGTGTTCGAGAGGAGCGCACCCCAACCACGCAGCAGTCGATCGTCCGGAGAGTAGCACACGAACAGGTCGTGCGCAGCCAGGTAACAAACAGCCGAGGGGATCACTCCCGGGAGCATATTCGGTGGTGCCGAGTAGACACGCTCGAGAGTGTTCTTCGAATAAAGCATGAAAGGGCAGCTTCGGGTAGACGCAAAGAAAAGCGACTTGTGTTCAGGCATGCCGTCGAGGAAGCGAATGAGGCCGAGATCCTCGTCCTCGCGAACGCCCACTGCAGCGTGCCCGCGTCCGGCGTCGCCCTCTCGGTCGGCAGACGTGCGAGCTGCTTTAGGGACTTCCTGGACGCCGCGACAGTAGCGCTTGAATGCGAGTGTCTCGGCGGAGGTGCTCCTCTTTGGCTTCAGCTGCTTCTGTGAGTGCTTGGATTGGCTCCGCAGCCGCCGCGAGAAAGTAAACTGATTGAAGGTGTTGCTGCTGAGCCTTGTTCCTGTCGTGTCAGTGCTCGCCTCGGCGACCAGGTAGTTCACAAAGTTCTCCCACGTGACGCGTTGTTGATTATGGATGTTGACACGGTTGAAGAGGTGCTTCATGGGTTCGACGGGGCGTGTCGTGACCCCAGCTATCTCCTGCCGACTGCGGATACGGCGGGTTCGTTCCGCCTCCCGATTGGTGCCGGCGTCATCGACGGCGGCGGCGGCGGCGAGGGTCACTGGAGCAGTGGCGTGCGCTCGCTGAGGTCGAGCGGGTCGGATTACAGATGCGGAGGGCGAGGAGGCAGAGATGCCACAACTAGGCTGGGTCCATGAATGCAGGAGAGCAACACTCGCGTTCGTCGATGCACCAGGGCTGGGGTGCTGCCTGACATGCGGCTCAAGCAGTTGTCGGAATTCTGTATAGGAGACCCCATGTGGAAACGCGGCCCACTCTCGCTGGAGGTTAGTAAGAGATACTTCGTTGCCGAGCACGATCGCCAACTGTGGCACCAAGACCTCCTTCGATGCATGCATCTGGAAAGTATTACCTTCGCGCCTGCAGCAGACCTCAGAAAAAAAGTGAGGTTCCCTTATTCGGCGCACACATGAAAGCATAGGTGTGAGGGTCAGAGGGGGGGGCAGGGGAGAAGAACGTGGTGGTGGAAGTGTCGACGCAGACACGGTCATACATGCAAGGCGAGGTAGGAGGGAAGCAGAAAGAGCGCGAAAAGCACGATACGCTCCCCCCCGCACACGCGCAAGATCACACCCAAGCGCATAATCGTACGTGCGGTGGGCCTCGAGAACGGACAGACAAAAAGGAAGGGAGCACATGGGTTGATGCGAGCCTTGGTGGTGTGCTGCTGCAAGAAGAAACGAGAGCGACATGCCTGTCAGCTGCATTGACGCTCTCTCTGTCTTTTGCCACCTTACTGCCTTTCCATCCTCTCCCCCCTCCTCTACCCCTCTAACGCAGCGGAGAAAGCAAAAACACGGTCTTGCTTGGCACCTCTGTTTTCTTTGGTGTGTGTCGGGGCAACGGACGCACACGTGTGGGCACTGTGCAGCTTTTCATCGATGCTGCTGCTTTTGCTGTCGTCTGTTCTTGTATTTCTTGGGGAGGGAGCTTACATCTGTCGTGCGTGAGCACGTCAAACCCATTCTTCACCGCGTGGCCTCAGCAAGCAACCACAACCACACCAAACGAAAGATGGAGGCACCAACCCTGAGACAAGAGCCAGGCGCACAGCACGGAGGAGAGTGGCACCAGGAACAGGAAGACCTTCCCGAGGAGGAGAGGCGGGGGAAAGGAGAAGGCAACGAGGTGGTGCCACTTCCCGCGCGTTGCGTCTACCCTCCATGACGCCACACAACCACGTCCGCACCCTCTATTTGAAAGTGGCAAAAGCATAAGCGTTTGTGCGTCACAAAAGTGGCGAAATCGTGGCCATAGATGACGTGCCAGCAACCACCTAGCTTGGCGGTGATGTCGTTCTTGATGTATTCCGCAATACGGCTCAGTGCCGTTCGCTCGACGTCCCGCTCCAGCTCGCGGCGCGCGCCTTCCTCCTTACGCCAGGTGGTGCGCGTCGGGATGAAAACGTGTGTGTTGTAGGCTCGGAGGGCACTATGCATGATGACCTGCAGCTGCTTCGCCGGCAAGTCGACGTAGAGCGCCTCCATGTGCACGTGGGAGGCGCGGATGTCCATCTCATCCTCCCCCTCTGCGTCGCCGTGAGGGAAGCCGTCAGACAGGTGCATGTCAGAGAGCACCGAGCTGTTGCTGCCGTCCCCATCGGCATTGCTATGTCGTTGACTAGGCCGCAACGTTTTGTCGAGCGCGACGTCATCGTGGGTGCCGATGTCGGCCATTTTTTCGTCGGCCAGCCAGTGTGTGCGTTTCTGTGAATTTAAACTTGTCCGCGTGGTGAGTGTTGTTTCTTCCTGTATGTGTGAGCGCGTACGTGTTCTGCATGGGGCACACCCCCTCGTAACCTGAAGAGAGTCATGCGTGTGAGTGCACCCACCCACACACACACGTACATACAGACGGAAGAAACGGCAGCGGAGAGGAAGAAGCGAGAGAAAGTCGTCGAGGAGTTCCAGGACAAAGTCAGAAAGCGAGCTTCCGCATCAGCGTCCTAGTCCGCGACGCTTGATGTATGGTCACCGCAATCTTCTTTCGCGCGCGTGTTCGTGTATGCATGTGCGCCAAACGTGAACCGCGTCATCGTCACCGAGTTACAGGGAGAAAAGAAAGAGAACAAAAAGGGAAGAGGAGGACGGGGAGGCGCTAGACAGCCCGATAGGGATTCCCGCGCCTTACAAATTCGTGCCATCCATACACTCCTACCTTCAAGATCGCCTTCCTCCCTGACAAGTCATTCCCGCCACAGCCATCTCCTTCCAGTGCCCCCTCCCATCCTTGAGCACACACACACACACAGACAGAGGGCAAATGAGAGCGAAGCGCGTACTAAACGAGCACCGAAGAAAAAAGCAGAGAACTACCCTGCCGAACCATTATATGTATACATGTACATATATACACGTATACATATATGTATGTATACACATGCACATATATGTATGTATATGTGCAGAGCGTTCCAGTGCGCCTTGTGCAATGCCGGCTTACTACACGCCCTCCCATTCCCAGCGTAGCCACTCGCAAAGATCGAGCAGCGAGAGATGCGCACTGATTGAGGGGCGACGAGACAAATGCGAGGGTTTGAGGAGGGTTAAAAGGAGCGAGAGACCACAAGGCAAGGCATTCGCAAAGACAGCGCGCACCATCTATGGCGATGAGACGGAGGTGTTTAAGAAAGAAAACCGCGTTTAAGCGCAGCGGGCGCGCGCGACACAACGAGGGACGCGTTTTACAGTCGCGGCATATAATTCGTAGGTTTTCCTCTCGCTGCTCTTCCGTTCCGATTTGCGTTACAGGCATGGCATCCCCACATGCGTACAGACACACACTCAACAAAACCTACAAGACGTCAAAAGCGCACACAGCGCCGCAAAAGCAAGAATGAGGTCGTTTTGTTTTCTTCGTCGTCGCTTTCGTCGTCCAGCACCCGAACAAAACGAGAGTGCCAGCGTGGCGGGCCGTGTCGGAGCAAGGAGTGAAGGCATGCACATACACAGAGAAAGCGGCGCAGCAACAAAAGCAAAAAAAAAAACACTGGTCCCTTCAGAAGCTCCCCTCCGCCTTTTCGTTGCTTGCTCCCGCCTAAAACCATGGTCGCGTGCCTTCCCGCAGCTTGCGTACTTAGCAACACAAAGACGACGATAGCTTCTGGGTGTGTCCACAGGAGCAACGGAGCACCACAGAGAGAAAGAAAGAGCATCACAGGAACAGGGGCAAACATGAGGCGAGCACGCGCGCACACGCAAACAAGGGGAGGGGAGAACACACGAGCGATACGGGTCAAAAACACAGAACCAAAAGCAAAGAAAACATGATAATACACACAACATAGCGAAGAAGGTGAAGAAACGACAAGCGGGCATGCTAAGCACGCAACACGAAGAAAGGGGGAAGAGAAACGAAGGCTGTGAGTGCCGGGAGGCGTGCCTGTGGGAGAAGAAGAGAAACTCGGCTTAGTTGCTCCCTCTCTCTCTCTTTCTGCAAGCGATGACACGCTAAGAGTTTCGAACAGCTATCGAATCGAGCAAATGCGAGCAGGAAAAAAAAACACCGTGAGAGGAAAGACAGAGTGAAGGGGGGCATGTCGCTAAAACGAAAGGTAGGCGTCCAGATTTTTGAGGCCCTGGATAAATCCTATGGTGGACTCATCAAAGTTAAACTTGCGCCACGTAGATCGGGCAAAGTCGATGAGGCATAGCCTCGCTGTCGCCGGCGAGGCGGCCGCGTCATACAGGAGGAGCACGCTTGCCGAAACAAAGGCCATGCGCTGCAGCATGAAGGCGCCGTCTGGCGTACCTTCAAAGAAGTCCAGCAGCGATTTGATTTCAGCGCGTACGTGACGTATGCGCTGCTTCATGCGCGTCCTTTCTGTGCTGGTGGCGGCGCCCATCTCCTCGGTGTGGAAGGCGAGCTGCCCGTCTTCGTTTGTCTCCGCGAGTGGCGCGCCCATCGACAGGAACATCTTGAGGCAGGTGCTGAGCTCCCGCACGTGGGTCATGGCGTACCCGATATCTTTGCCAAAGCGCTCGCACGTCAAACTCGCCCTCGCGCCTTCTGTGCCCGCAGCGGCGTGAATGTACCGTCGGCAGCCGCAGATGCGCAACGCCGTGTCCCGCACCAGCGCTTTTTGATCCTTATTTACGATCCGCGTCACCTTGTCCTCTGGTGTGAGCGGTGAGTGCCGGATAAAGCCGATCTTGACGTCCATGATGCACGGCCTCTGCATGCCCGACGTCTCGTCGACAAGGCCAAGGCCCCAGATTCCCGTGTCATACCTGTCATCGAAGCCCTTCAGCTGCTCGGCGCCATCGAAGAGCTCGTTGAAGAGCGGTGCAAGAACAGCGCTGCGGGCCGGTGCGCCGGCTTCCACGATGACCCACTTGTCTGTGTTCTCCATGTACGGCTTCAGCGCTGCCGACTTGGCCATATACTTCTCAGGGAAGCGAATGGAGAAAAGAGTCGAGGCAAACGCGGCCATCTTGCCCGCAGCGCGGACAAACTTGGCGCGCGCTTCGTCGCCACGAAGGTGCGTCGTTCTCGGCTGTTGCGCAAGCGCGTCCTCCTTGGCGAGCTCCATAGCGAGATAGTACATTATCTCCCACGCCGTGGTCTTCTTCCGTAGTGTGCCGCGGCCGCCGTGGGCCGTTTCGCCATAGAAGATGGACGACTTGTGGCCGCCGACAGCGTCAAACGGAACAGGAGAGCCCTCACCCGACATGGCAGCATATTGGATTACTTTGAATGGTACCTGTGCGTGTGTGTATGTGTCTAAGTGAACAACTAGGGTCCGATTGTGTGGCGAACGCCAACGTTAGTGCGAGGACTACGAAACAACAGAAGCCGGATAAAAAAAACGCGTGAAGAAGGGCTCTGTACTGGCAAGGGTGCTGCTGCACTTGTCGGCTAGTGTGTTACCCTTTTCAGCCCGTCGATCAGTGAGGCCACCGCCTCCTTCCGCCCCGCCCACTGTGATTCAGAAGACCGTAACGTGGAAGAGGGAGGAACCCCCCCCCCCGCACACACACACACAAAAAGAGCGCATAGAGAAATGGGCGAAGAGAGAAGATTCAGACATGGAAAGGCAGCAGAAGGCTCTCCATCTGGCAAATCGCGCCCGCTTCTTCCACCCAGTCCAGTCGTCATGCACCATGTGACGCCCGAGGAAGGTCACCATCTTTTCGGCGGCGCAGCGCGTTAACAAAAAGAAAAGCCTTGCAGCCGCGCACTGTGCTGCGGGAGAGAAGGAGGGAGGAAGGCTGAAGGAGGCACGCAAGCGCGGCGCACTTCACGATGCAGAGACCCCGCCTTCTCTTCCTCTATCCTTCCATACCCCCAAAATCCGCTCAACTCCTCTTTCAGCGCCTCTCTTTCTTTCGTTGTTGCTGGTGGTTGTTTTCTCCGCCTTGCCCCCAACGTCGGCTAGCTCTTTGTTTTCGGTGCGTGGTGTGAGTTCGCAAGGGGCGCACCACTTGAGACTTAGCTCTTGGCCCTGGCACACGCGCAGCCCAAGAGGAGCGACGGCAGCAGGAAACAAGGGTAGGAGGAGAACACCATGAAGACGTCGCATTTGCGGCCACATCGTTGGCATCAGCAGTGCCGTTTGAGTGCGCGACGGCTTCACTTCCTCTGGCCCAGCGCCTCCTCTCTGGTCGCCGTCGCGCGATCTGTGACGGCGGTTGTGTGCGTCACCGCCATCTTCGCTACTCGTTCGCCTGATAGGTGTGCATGCGCGCCATGAAATCGTCAGCGCCTTTGGGGAGCAGACGGCGGTACCACGCGCGCTGCAGCGACCCGCGCCTCCGTGCCGCCCCCTCCGAGCGCGGCAGATTCAGTAGCGGATCATATGCCCCACGAGTGGGGCCCGCCAGCTCCACCGCCACCTCACCGGGGGCTGTCTCAGCAAGTTGGGTCGTGCCGGAAAACAGCGGGGCACTACCGAGCCATCGGCGCTCGAGCGGCACCCTCTCCGTAGCGGAAGAAGACACCACTGTTGGGGTGGCTGCTGGGTTCAAGATGATGGCCGCCTCGGCATCGCCGTCTTCGCCTGCATCAGAAACAAGGCCCATTTCACCCTCCTCTTCCTCGTCGCCTCCTAGCAGATCCACCAGTCGCTGCCGTTGCATCTTCCGCGGCCGCGCGGCCGCGCTTGTAACCGCGGTGCGGCCGCGCTTCGCTCCGCTGCGGTGAGTCAAGACTTGATCCCCGTTCTTATCCGCACCAGCCGTCTCTTCATCCTCGTCACGCTCAATCACCGCCACGACAAACTCGTCTCGCAGTGTCGAGACCGAAATATTCGTAGTGATGCGGCGCCACGGCACCGGTGCCGGGGCCATGCAGAACACCTGTGTGACAGGAGCTTCCGTCTTGCGGTAGCGCGCTATGGACTCTGGCGTCTTACCGTCCAGCTGCAACGCGGACACCACAAACGGCTCCGGCGTCACTTGGCGCGACACCCCGAACAGCACTGCAAAGATCGGGTCGTGGCGATCGGCAAGCACCACCACGCGACGGTACGGTACGGCCTCCACTGACGACACGCGGTGCCGCATATCTCGAAGATCTGCCCGCGAGAGCCGCCGAAACACCAGCTCGCGAGCAGCACAAAACTCGGCCACGGTGTCCAGCAGGAGGGAGTCTTGGAGCGCCATGGAGAGAGACCCAGCCGTGCCGCCGATTGTCGCCTGTGAAGACGTCAACCCCAAGCGCGTGTCGTCCTGCTCTTGCACCTGAGACAGGACAGACTCCGTTGCCGTGCCGCCACCACGAGGCCCCGCACCGCCACGATTGCACCGAGGGCGCGACGCCCCGCCCTCTCGCCGATGCTGCGATGACTGGGTCAGCATTTTGAAATGCAGCGTCACACGCTCTGCCACCTCCGCCGCCTCTGCGGTCAGCACCGGGCGTTGCCGCAGGTGTTCCATGATGAGGTTCACCACCTGCAGCGGTGTGGCGTGCGGTTCCGGCACGACGCGGCGGAAGAGCACTGGGCGCTCAATGTGCCGCGTCGCACGGTCGCGCAGACGCTCGGCGCGGCTAACCTGCTCCGCACGCGATGGTAGGGCTCGAGGAATCGAGCTTTGAAGCGCTGGGACGGCACCGCACACGCTGCGCCACTGCTGCCGCGCCATCTGCGCGGCAATCCGTTTGCTTTCAAGCACGCACTGCTTCAACTCCTCCGCATTGCGCCACGGTGGCCGTGGCGCAGGAAGGTCGTGCCAGTACACCTGCGTCTCCTTGGCCGGCATCGAGGGGGGGGGGGCGAGATCGGCCGATACTCTTGAGTTCGCGGTGTTTTGGCCTTCTTCCTCTCTGCGTCGACGCCTTGCAGGTATGTGACAGCCCGCTAGTAAGCATGAAAGAGAGATGCAGACACAAGGAGAGAAAGAGGGGGGGTCACAGCAAGAAGAGTCCGACTCTCAATCAAGAAGAAATAGGTGGATGTGATACCAGATGGAGGGCCCCCAGCCCAGTCCGCCACACACGTGTCGCATCGACACCATTGAAGTCGCGTAACGCGGCACACGCGCTGCAAATTCAGCCGCCCATTTCAGTCGATTTCGCCGAAGCGTCACCAGGAGTGCACACGTCACACACAAAAAGGCGTTCCGCAGCTCTTCTCCCTCTTTCCATGCACATTGCCCCAGGGCGCACGTCGCCCGTCGCCAGTTTGTGCCCACACTTGCAGAATTGAGCACTTCACCCCAAGCGTAGCGCAGTGCTTCAAGCAGTCCCTGACTACGCGTGTATGACGCTCGTCGCTCGTTTTCTTCCCCCACACAAGCATTCTCCACCGCCACCTCTGGCGTGCGATAGCAGCGAGCACGTGCGTAGCAGAAGCAGCACAGACGAGGCGAGAAAGGCAGGTAGTAGACGTCACACAGCGCCCCTCACGCGTCGTTTTGCCTTCCCTCTGAGCCCCGTGTACACCGCTTGCCTGTGCTATCTTCCTCTCGCTCAGCGCTCCTGCAAGTATGGTTGCACGTCCTCGAAGCGCACGCTGCCGTCGTGATCGCGGTCCAGAATCCAGAAGATGTGCTGCACAAGAGGTGCCTGCCGCGAACCGGACGTATTCCGCGGAGATGCAGTCGAAAAGTCACTTGTACACATCGGGGAATGGACCGCAAGCACCTCTTGCACATCCGCGAATGGGCCCTGGAGGTGAATGCCAAGAAGGTCGTCAGCAGCAATGAAGCCTTTGGGGCCCGCGACACTTTGAAACTGCCGCCACCACTGCAGCTGCGCCACTTTCCTACCGTCCACACACGATGCAGTGGCGGTAACACTAGCAGCCGCATCCCCTTGCGGCTGCTCCGTGACAAACCCGTCTCCCTCCTCTTCGGCGCACAGCGTGACGAAGCGCAGATAGGCGGAGCGCGTCATAAAGCCATTGACGCCTGTGCGAGACGACCGCCCGCTGTCAGAGTGAGCGAAAGAAGAGCTCGATTTTAAATGTGCAACTGTGTTTCCATGCGCGTCACGAGCTGGCTGCTGCGGCGGTGCAGAGGAGGCGCGGTGCGCAGGTGACGCTGACGGCGATAGCGTTTTAAAGCAGTCTGCAATCAGCGACGGAGTGGGGTAGCGGCCAAACAAGACGTAGAAGGCGCATTCTAGCCCCACTCGGCTCAGGCCGACGTCTGCAGTGGTAGCGACATCCTGCGATGGCGCGGCGCCATTCACGCCAGAAGCCGCTGGCAAAGGCTCAGCGAAGAGGTCGAACACCTCACTAGCACAGCTCGTCAGCTCTCCCCACGAGCGAAACATCGCCACTGCGTGCGCTTTGTTGCTCAGGCGCTGGTGCTGTCGTCCAAGGAAGCGCCGCAGTCCTCGCGATCCTCTCGCGCGCCGGCACACTCACGGGGGCACACGCACGCGCATGCGTAGTGGAAGGAAACACAGAAAACAAAGAGAAACAAAAAAGAGGGACCGGCCGATCCTGTTCTCGATGTGTATTAGCCGTGAAAAGCGCGTTGAGGTGTGCTGCGTCGTCCTCGCTTGGAGTTGCAGGGCCACGTCTTCGTACGACAGCAAACCCATACACACACCAATGAGGAGACAAAGGCGAGAGAAAGCGCGAGAGGCGGTGAGGGGAAGGTGGGAGAGAGCATCCAGTGAGAAGACACCTAGCATCCTTACCACCACTAAGAGAGAGCGGACACTACTTTCGGTGTAGTCTTCTCTCCCCTTCTCCCGCCACAAATCTGCGGGGCAAATTCTTTCCGGAAGAGCAAATGACAACACACATACCGCCGCGCACGGTAACTTGCAGGAAAGCTGTCCCAGCTCTCTTCCGCCACCGTGCCTCTCTTCCGCACGAGAGAAGAAAGTCGTTCAGAGAGGCAAACGCCTTAAGTACGAGATGAGCCACTGGCCTGTGCAAACAATAAAAAAAAAACTTAACATGTGGGGGGGAGGGTGAGAGGGGGTCGCGTGATGATGCTCGAGGCGCAACTCCACGCACAAGAGAAGAATAAGGCATGGTACGAAGAGAAAGTACGAGAGACAAACACCAGATGGACAGAACAGGTGCAAAAGACTTGCGCTACGTCCAAGAGAGAAGTTGCCGTCTCGCTCAAGCGTTTCCTTCCACTGTAGGCTCTGTTTTCTGTCGTTCTCACGCTAAAGCTCAAGAAAGCCGAAGGATGGAACCTCGGCTGCGCCGTGCAGCTGCGCCGGCACACAGGAAGGGTTCACCATTTCATGTTGCCCGTACGGTGCCCACTCAGGCATCTTCAAGTGCTCCTCGGCAAACACCACATCGCCGTCGATTGTCTTGATGAGCTCCTCCAGCGTTGTGAAGGCGGACTGCGAGCGGATCCGCTCGAGCGTGATGATCCGTACGACACGCTCGTAGAAGTCACCGTCAAACTTGTGCAGGAAGTGCACCTCCGCACTGACGTCTACGTTCTTGAACTGTGGGTTGTTGCCGATAGACATCACAAACGGAAAAGGTCCAAGCGGCGCAGGAGACGCATCCTCAGCGCGCGCCTCCCAGGTGTTGGGCTCCGCCGCCTCCACACAGCCCCATCCCCAGAGCACAAGGTTATCGTAAGGCTTCAGGAAGTCGATGGCCGCCTCGCTGAGCTCCAAGTTCGCTGTGGGGTACCCGAGCTGCGTGCCGCCACGGCCGAAGCCGTGAATTACCCTACCGCGCAGAAACCACGGCCTCATTAATGATGACGGAGGAAAACCGCCGCAGTCGAGCAATCAACCAAAAAGAGTTGAGAGAATAGAGCCGCAGCGGGGAGGGGCGACCTGCCTCCAACGAGAGGATGGGTGTTTTTACCAGCGTTCGTGTGAAGAAGCGCCTCCGCGGAAATGGTGAAAGGGAGATAAAAGTGTAGTGAGAGTTTGTGCGGGGGATGGAGGGGGGGGGGTAAACGATTTCTCAGGGCCGGGGGAGGGGCGCCCACCGCATCCACCCCAGCTGGGAGATGCCGCCTCAAGTGGATGCCCGTGGAGATACCCCGGATGTTTTGGCGTAACGCACAAGTGCATATAAACCTGTAGCACCCTTTCTTCGTTTTCTGGGGAAATACACTCACGAAGCCATAGGTTAGAGGCCCGCCTCCAACACAGGGCGTGCGGAGTGCGGTGCGGTGGGCAGGACCAGCACAGATTGAACAAAAAAAAAGAGAGGGAAAGTAGAGCGGCCCTTGCGGCCTTGAGGACAGAAAGGGAGAGAACGTCACAGCACAGAGCGGCGGGCGTTTTCACTCGCATTTCAAGCACGTGCTCGCTGGAAGTTTTGTTGTTGCCACTTTCCCATCCGCCAGTCGATATGGCCTCCATTAAGGTCGCCCCTTCAGCTAACAGAATAGAAACACAAAGAATGTTACCAGCTTCTCGCCTTTAGCGGGGGGGGGGGGGACGCGCCGAGAAGTTGTCCAGTTGACACAGTCGTTAAGCGCGAGCGCCCTTTTTCGCTCCCCCGGCTTGTGAGGCTTTTCGTCACTGTGCAGAAACTGTGCCGGTGTGGTTGACGACGCACCAGCGGCAGAAGTGAGAGCTCAAGAGCGAAAGCAAGGCTGAGAAAGAGTGCACTGGGCGTCCAAAACAATCTGTGGGGCGCATAGAGGGAGAACGTGTGAGGTGAATGGGCGAGGTGAGGTGGCAGAGCGCTCGGGCGAGAGCCCTGTGCGACGGGATAGTGCGAAGATAGAGAAAATGACGCCTGTTCGTATTTGCAGAGACGTGTGTGTGTGTGTGCGTGTGTGGTTGCCGTTGTTGTCAGATGGGTGGCAGTAGTGGGAGATACGGGACAAAGAAAAGGAGAAAGGGACAGAGGTGCCACGAGTGGGAGCTAGTGAGAGAAATGGAAGAGCAGCAGAAGCCGGTCGAGCCAGCGGTGGCGGAACCCCTCCTCCTGCAGTGAGATAGAAGAACGGGGATGTAGCTGAGTTAGGCGAGCGATAGATAGAGGGCAAACGCAGAGCTCCTGACTGGCAGACAAGCTGCGCCATCTGGGTATCGCGTCTGTGCGGGCATTCCCTGTGCTTTAGATATTTTCTTTCTATTCCTTTGATGGCATTTTGCCTTTTTGTTCTCTTCAGTTGCGTTGCGTTCATCGCATTAAGGTCGTTGGCGCATGAGGCGTAGGAGCAACAGTCGCTGAGAGAAAGGCAGAGGCAGAGGCAGCGAAAGGAAGGGGGAAGGGGCGGAGTGCAGAGAAGAAAATCATGGAAACCGGAAAGATACCACAGTGGAAAGCAAGGAATGCGGGGAAGATACAGGGAATATACGCATATATACACGGGTGCACATGTAAACACACACGCACATACATGCACGCATGAACGCGTCCACCACACCTAGACAGTTCCAGCCTATTGTGAACTGTCCTCGGAGAAGGTTAAGAAAAGGAAAAGATGAAAGGAAGGGGGAAGAGGCTAGTGGTGGGTGGTGGCGGTGTGGGAGGGGGGGGAATGCCAGCAGAGAACAAGAAGAAACGCACACACACACACACACACACGGGCACAAACATTACAAGGAGACGAGAGAAAGGGAGAGGAACAGCAACGGCGACAAAAGCAACAAGAGGGGTTCATGAGGAAAAGATATGCGCACATGCAGGCACACAGACGCAAAGCGGCACTCGCTCATACGTCGGCGAGAGCCGAGCGCCCTCCTCCTCCACCCCCGCCCACCCAACCCACCCGAGAAGAAAAAAAAACACGTACATGGGGGAGATGGACAGGAAAAACGAAGGCGAGAAGGGAGCAGCAGTCGTCTAGCAAGCCACGCTCCAAAGCACAGCACGGGACGGGAGGAAGGAGGCGACTCGCAGAGAACTCATGCCGCTGGCCAACAGAGACAATCAGACAGACACGCAGAAAAGGGGGAGTAGGGCGGAATAAAAAGCAGCGCGCACAGCAACAATCTTCCTAGCTGGCATCAAGCTGCACGCGGCAGATTAGCGCACAGCAGGACTGGGAAAAAAAAAGAGAGAGACAGACGGGTGGATGTGTCGGAAGGGGAACTCATTGCGGTGGTTGCCGAGAAGACAGCCCGAAGCCAAGAAAAAAAAGAAGACGCGGCAAGGGAAAAAGATCACGCAAACGCCCTCGCATGCCACTCAGCGTTCTACAAAGCCGTGTTTCAGCAGCGCTGCGGCAGAGGGACGTTCGGTGTGGCTCAGGGTCAAGCACTGTTCAATAAAGCTGCGTGCCTCGCCAGTCATCTCGCAAGTGTCCGCGATCACCGGGGTCAAACGGCCGCTCCCGATATTTGCAACAAACGTCTCGGGATCGGTAAAGGTCTCTGGCGGGTACGGGTAGGTCCCTGTGAGGCACAGGTGCACAATGATGCCCAAGCTCCAGATGTCGCTCGTCGGATGCGCAAGGCCTCTGCAAGCCTGCGGGGACATGAAGAGGGGCGTCCCGACGACCGACGTGGGCACGTCCGTGACACTTACCTTGTTGCGGCTCGAGTGCTGCTCCGTGAACTCGAGGCTGGCGTTGCCTGGCACTGTCGTCGACATGCCACTGCTGCCACTGCAGAAGTGCGGTCCCATGATGGAGCGGCCAAAGTCAATTAACTTCACGCGACTTCGATCCGTTGTGTTGGTGATGATGACGTTGTTGGGCGACAGATCGCGGTGGATGATGCCGCAGTCCCGGTGCAGATAGACCAGCGCGTTCAGCACCTCACGCGCGTAGAAGCGTACAACCCCGGGCAGCAGCACCTTGAACTTCTGCAGAACGGTCGCGAGCGTTTCGCAAGCGTACTCCATCGCGAAATACACCGCCTCGTCGTCCTTCCAGGCACTGACGATGTTGACGACGTTGCGGTGATGCAGCTCCCGCAACAGATCCACTTCGTTCCGCAGCTGCGCCACCTGCTTCGCAGCACGGCGGTCCGCACGCTTCACCACAACTAGATAGCCGTCTGGGTGGAAGCCTTGGAAGACCATCACCGTGTTGCTCGAGCTGGTGTCGATGCGCCTCGTACAGGAGCAGACCACAGACGATGGCTGCGCCGTCGCACGGTGGCTGCGCCGGGAACGGGAGCGCTGCGCAACAGACATCATCGACAGCTCTTGATTAAGATCTGCCTCGCAGGCAGTCTCCGCCTCACTGCGCGCCTCTGTCCTGTCCTGCACAGTAAAGGGTACCATGCTGTCCGCAAAGAGAGGGAGAACCGAGGAGGCGGCGGCGGTGCTCGCAGAGGCGCGCCGACGCACTGAACCAGAGCGCGCCGACAGAGATTCGTGGCTCACCTCGGACGGGAAGCGGGCGATCGTGGTGTCGGTCAGCTGGGAGACGCATTGATGCCCCAACAGCCGTGACGACAACTCATCGCTGGTCGGGACCTCCGTCGTAAACTGGGAGCCATGGCGACCGCGTGGTCGCTCACTCCTGCAACCGCCGCTGTCGCGCCGCCCTCGCGAAGAGCGCAGAGTTGCATTGTCCTTTGCAGATGCACAGGCGGCGACAGGACCCGCCGCATCGTCTTCCTTTTTCGCTGCCGAGATTAGAATGGAGGCGTGACGTTGCCGCCGGACATCCGACTGCGAAGACCGCAAAACCCCCGAGGTCAGTGGCGTCAGCGTCGGCATCTCCGGCACACCAGATTCGGCAAGACTCCAACTGTTCGAGAAGAGGCGCGGCCTCGACGCGGTCACGGTGACCGTGCTTTGGTCCGGCTCTGTCAGAAGTGCGAGCGCCGCCCACTTCCGATCTCCACACGTCACGTCCGGAAATGTAGTGGTCGGGGTCGACGCCTCGAAAACAGAGCGCGTCGCATGAAACGAGGACGAGCAGCCGGTGACATTGTCACGCGGCGAAAGAGGCGCAGAGCCGTCCTCGAGCACGTTACGTTCTCCTGAAACAGACTCGGTCCCGGGAGAGGGTAGCCCGTAACACCTCTGCAAAGAGCTAGGAGGTCTTGCGTCGCCCTCTATCGCCGCCAAGACCTCACGCGGCTGATGCGGGGGCTCCCCCATGGCTCTGGATCCTACTTGCCCCTCCCGTTGCTCAGCCGACAATACGTAGCGGGTGCGAGCCTGGTATGAGCGGCGCATCAGTGATCGAAAGAACGTCGCCAACTCGCCCGCGGCGCCACGCGATGGTTGCGGGGAAAATGGCACAAGTACGTTGCTGCTACCGCACTCCCGTTTTCGCAAGCCGCAACTACCGCCTCCGCTCGTCGCCAGAATAGCTGGCGCGCGAAGCAGATCAGGGCTCGGCGCTCGCGGCGCCTCCTCCTCCTCCCACACAGGAGGTGGGCGGAAATACGACGTCAGAAGACTTTCTGCAGCCCACTCGGCAACACCCTCGACCGCACAAGTGAAAGACGGTGCGGTTACTGCCTCTACTGTGGCCTCAGAAACGCGCAGCCGACGCTTACGCGCGGCGCGCTCCAGAAACCCCGCAACATATCGCAGGTGTGCAGCGGTCCTCGGCAGGCCGCTGCAGCCGCCGCTCTTTCTCCTCCACATTCCCAGTGCATCCGCAGCTGCCTTGTACTCGCCGTTGCGCATGGACGCAATGGCGCTATTCATCTGCAGCCGCTGCTCCCTGTCGACGTCGCCGTCGTGCAGCTGGTACACCAAAAAGGCCTGCTGACGCAAATCCATCACGTAGTCTACGGGGAGACATTGCGATTCACACGAAGCGTCCGCAAGAAACCCGGCGTGACACAACGCGCCGTAGTCGAACAGTGCCGCCAGCTCCGCCAGTTGACGGGCAAAGTCGTACTCGACCGTCCCAAAACTGACGTAGAGCCGCCCTTGCATACCGCGCGTGGGGCATATGTAAGCATCGAAACGGTGCACGGCGATGCCCCACTGCACCGGGGTGCCGCGATACGTCGGCGACCACTCCACAAGCGCCTTTTGTGCTACCACAGCCAGCGCCACGGCTGCAGGGCTTGCAACCAGAGAGGGGAGTGGAGAGAAGGTATTAAAGGAGAAGACCACTTCAGACACACCCACCTCCGTAACGGCAGCGCACGACGTCCGCGGCACGGTGCGGAGGCGCTGATGAAACTCGTTCGAGAGTCGCTGCAGCTCCTTCAGCTGCGCCTGCGTCAGGGGCCTCTGTTCCACAAGCAGCTCCGCCGGGGCCATGAGACGGCACACCACCACCGTGACCGCCTCTTGCCGCTTGCTCACGTCCACTGGGTGCTGCGGTCGCCGGGAGAAGACGGCTTCGCTCATTTGATACCGCGATCCGGGTTGCGCTTCATGCGGCGGCCACGGCTCGTTCTCCGTCATGGGCACCGACGCTTGCACGCCAAAAGGGAGCGAGCGGCGGTTGTTGCTGTTGTGAAAGGGTCCATCAGCCAGCGTCGTCTCTGTCACGGGGAGATCGCCGCTCCCGTTGGTGCCCTCGTTTGGCAAGGCGAGGCTGCGCCGCTCCGAGAAGAGAAAGGAGCGCCACTCTGCCTGGCTCACCTCTATCGGGCACGTGAGAAGCTTAACAAGCCGACTCACCTCCTCATGCCATCGGGCGACAAACGGAGAAAACCACTGCGCACGAGAATCGCCGTTGTCGGCCTGCTGTGCCGCCGCGGCAGCGGCGTCGATCGGCATCGCGATGTCTTGCCGACCCTCCGAGTCCTCCGCTGCGAGGTGATGCACATCCAACGGTAACAGCGTATCTGCAAGTCGCACACAGAGAGCAAAGGCACGCACCTGATGGCGGATGGCGAGGCGGTAAAGCACGACGTAGATGACGGTGCCACTTCCACCACCCACCACCACAATCGAAAGCAGAATGCTGAGCAGCAGCTCCAAGTCGACTTTCAGCATCGTCCCCATGCGAGCGTGCAGCAGCGCCTCCGCATAGCTCTTCTCTTGCAACGTAACAGCCCAGTAATGTAAACCAAACAGCAGAATGGCCACGCACAACGGCACGGCGCAGAGAGCTACGCCAACAGACAGAAGAGCTCTGCGGATGCTGCAAGAGCCGCGTGGTGGCTTCAAGCTAGCAACGTACTCGAGCAGTGTAGGATCGCCACTGCGAGGGGGAGAAGAGCGCGCCGGCGTCGACCGCGGCGGCTGCGGCCTCGGAGTGAGCACATAAACTTGAGACAGCGAAGGGTGAAGCGGTGAAACACATAAAGAAGCGCGCGGCTCCAGCACCGACGCCGGATCTAGTTGCTGTGCCCTGGGAGAAGGCCGCGCTCGGTAGCGGAAGCTCATCTCGGAGGCCAGGCTGTTTGCGTTCACCGCATAAGTGTCGCTATCGAGTGGTTGCGTAGGCGGCGGTGAGGCTGTTGCTGGTGTTGACGCTGGTGCCGGTGCCGGTGCCAGTTCCTCCGACTTCGGCGGAAGCGGGACGAGCACTGCGATGGGTGGGGTGCGCGAAGCGCTTTGCCTTCTGTCTGCGCAGCCTCGAAGCAAGGCAGAGCGTGGGCCTCGGTAACAGGAGCGAGGGGTGCCGGCTGCCGCGGGTGCGTCTTCATCATGGAGCTGAGATGGGGCCACTGCATGTTCACCGAGGTGCCCGTCCGAGAGTTGTCGCGGCTGCATGAGGGGGTTGCGCGTACGAAAAGAGGGTAGCCGCGACCGCGGTTCTACCGCCATCAACGGCGGTGTCATCAGCGCAGACGGCGTCAACCGAGTCGAAGAATGCTTGGCAGCTGCATGCGCCGCGTTTTCCGTGGCCTCGGCAAGGGTGAAGGTCCTCGTGCGCACCGGCGGCGGCGGCGGCGGCGGCGGAAGCGACGAGCGATACGTGATGGACTCATCATGTTGCTGCACTGGCGTCAAAGATGTGCCCTCTGAAGCGGACTCCGTCTCACTGGAGAGGGACAGCAATGACGCCCGCATGTAGCTTGTGTCAAGGCCGTGGAGGGACTCGTTCGGCGCGCGTGTGGTGACTTCACTAGCTTGTGTTGTAGCCCGTGAAGTGTTGCTGAAGAGAGCGCTCAGCATCCCGCCACCGCCTTCGGAAACGAGGGTGTTTGAGTGGAGCCGAGAAGCACGCCCTGGCACGTAGCAGCGGCGGCTTGCCGTGCTCCGCTTCGACGACAGCCGAGTGTCCTGAGAGCCGGCAGACGTGTCCACGCCATCGGCGGAGGTAGACTGGTTAGACTGCAAAAGGCTACTGAGCGTCACCTGTGGAAAAGGTAGCTCCAGCTGAGTGAGCCGCCTCCCCAACGGCGCGTGGCACGGGGCGTTGCTGAGCTGCGCGTCGTTGTCGGCCTCCAGTGAAAAGTCACCGCCGCCGCTGCTGGAAGAGGCAATTATAGAGCACGACGGACTACTATGCTCTTCTGGGTTGGCCTGCTCGTCATTATACGTTGAGGCCTCGTCGACAGGCCGCACGTTACCACGGACACCGTGTTGCCTGGCGAGTGACGTGGAGGCGACCACGGACGCAGGCAGAATCGTCTTGGGGAGCAGTTGCAGCGGGGATGGTGGAGTGATGGCCCTGTCAAGTGGGCTGCGGTTTTCGCGCGGAGTGGCGGCAATCACGTTAGGCCTCACGACCACTGTGGAAGAGTCCCCACCAATCTCGACTTTTTCCTTGCTCTCCTGGTGCGTGTGTCGCGCCGAGAGAAAGGGAGCAATTTTTCTCCCTCCATCATACATCCAACGCCGGCGTAATATGCTCGCCGCCCCATTCCCCACGTCTCCCCCTGGCTGCATCCCATCCCGGTCAATCGCATCCTTCTCTTCTCCAATGTGCCCCGCCAGGATCCTCGGTTGGCTGCGCGGCGAGTGAGGAGTTATCGCATCAGAGTCGAGATGCGCCATCACGCATCGGCACACGGAGAGGTGCGTACGCTGCGTTTGCCTGTCCACAGGTGAGCTGTTTGATGGGTTTACGTACTTTCTACAGCCGCGACGTGCTACTCGTGCAACATGTGCCGAGCAAACCCTCTCCTCTGCCCACTGTCGCCTATCCACAAACCGGTGCAAAAACAGGGCTCGTATGATGTCGCGGATGGCGCTTTCCGCGCCCTCTCATACACCGGCACGGCACCGCAGGAGGCGTGTGCGCCCACCCAGCACGCACGAGCGAAAAAAAAAAGAAAAGGCAACTCTGTGGTGGCTGCCGTGGGTGAGCTTGCGGAACGTGTCCAATGGAAAAAGAAGAAAACACACACAGCACGGCACAGCTAGAAGAGAAACAATATGCAGGCCCGAACAAGACCCAACACACACGGCCACGATTGCTCGCAGACACACAAGACGACAGCAAAAAAAGAGATCACGATACAGCCACTAGAAAGGAAAACAAAAAAAAAAACAAGAGGAAAGGTGAAGGTGCGAAAGGGGGATGGTGGAGTGGAAGTCGGAGGGAGAGGGATAGAACAAGCAAGCGATTCGATATCGCACTTGATGGAGTGGGGAGAGGGAGGTCGGGCGGGAGAGAGACAATAGCATCAACCAGCGACAACTACACGAAGGTGCTCACATCAGAGAGACAAAGAAGCCCGAAAAAAAGCGAAGCTGTAAAGGGGGAGAAAACGACCTGGAACAGACGGAGACAGCGAGAGCAGAGCAGTGCTGGTAAGGAGGAGGGAGGGAGGGAGGAGGCAGATGCCTGAACACAGAGGAGAAAATAAGCACTATGTTTTGTTATCTATAAACATATATGACGAGCAGAAAGCGGAGGTAGGATGAGCGGAAGAAGAGCACAGCGAAACAAACAGACAAAAAAAAGGGGCGCTTATGATTACGTGCGTGTGTGTTGTTTCAAATAAGGGGAGGGTGTGTGGTTGCCTACATACACCACTCGCAGCAAAAACGATCCGAAATAAAAAGCGGGGAAAACATAAAATAGCAAGAAGACAGATGCACGTGAGACTCCCCCAAAGCGAATAAAAATGAGAAGCGACACGTGAGCATAAACACAAAACAAAAAAAGAAACCAAAAAAAAACTGAGAAAGAATCAGATGGAGAAGTGGTTGTGGGGGAGGGGGAGGGGGAATAAGATGGAGGGATTGAGAAGGATGATAAAGAGGAGGCTGGACGGTGAGGCGATGGAGAAGGACGCGAGATGGAGGCGACAAGACAAGGCAGCAAAAAGAGGGGGTCAAAAGAGCGACATAGCAAAAAAAAAAAGGTGCGTGTGGGTGTGCGGGTGGGGAGGCGGAGGGCAACAGGAATCAGCGCCGCAGCGGGTGGGCAAACAGACTAGAAGGCGCAAACGATGAGACCAAAAGACAGAGCGAGGGCAACAAAAGAAGCCAACCGAACAGCGTTTACGCCCGAGACTGAATATAATGCAAGTGCAGCACTCACAAACGTTTCGGTGAGTCGTTACTGGGGAGGAGGAGGGGAGAGAATTGGTAAGGTAGGCTCAAATGCTGTACTCGCTTGCCGTCTCTTTGGTTGTTCGAAGGTGTTGACCGTGACGTGTAACGAGGGGGAGGGGGTATGTCTGAGGGGTGTACGTGCGTGTTAGCGTGCGCGGGAGCGAAAAAAAAAGAAGGAGAGTATAGCTCCGTTTGTGGCACACGTGATACCGAAAGTGGCTCAGTTGCACTCATTCCTTTCTCTTTTTCTCGACACACCACATGCACACAGATTCAGCAACGAAGGCGTTGGCGACGACAATAACCGAAGCGTGCTGCTCCAAGATATTCGGTCGGCTGCTCTTTCGAAAGGCGAAAAAGGGGGGAGCAGAACCCCCGACTACAGCGCTATGTGATAGCAGGAGAGAGAGGTTTGAGAAAAGAAAAAGACGAAACTGGCACCCGGATATCAACGCTACAAGCGCAAGCACACACACACACACACACAGAAAGACAAGCTCGTGTACCGCCGCGAAGAAAAAGAGCAGGGAATAAGGTCGGTGAACAGAAGGAATAGGCAGCACACCAAAACTGACACCCGCACACACAGCATGCAGAACTTTCAAAGGGCGAAAAGAGAGGGGGACAACAACGACAACACAAGAACAGGTACGCACCAAACACGAACAAACACACCAAATCTAAGATACCGACACGGTAACAGGCACACGTGTATCTTTACTCTCCGATGTTTCTCTCTTATTTTTCTTTCGTTGCTTCTTCCTGGTAAAGAGGCACCTCAGTCGTTTTTTTCTTCGGACGTGAGGTGTATCCCCTTCGTTGGTGTGCCGCTGGTGTTAGTCACACGATCGAAATGGGCGCCTCCCATTTGCCCTTCGCAAGGCCCTCTCTCCTGTGAACCACACAACAGAAACAAGGCGCAGTCCCGGCAGTTCTTTTCCGTGTGTGTTTCGCTGAAAGAAACTTGAAGGGAAGAGCAATGCGAATGATACACGAGAGAGAGAGAACGGCACGTGAGCCGCAAAAGAGCAGCTGAAGCTTCCCCCTCAGACACAGGGACAACTATGTGCTGACGATAACAAGAATAAAGATGGCAGATGAAGATGATCGGCAAAGGAGAAGGAACACGATCAGGGGAGAAGAAATAGAATCGACGCAGTCAAAAAGCGCCACTTGCCACTATGTGCACCGAGGAAGAGAGGAAGGGGACAAGAAATGGTCACACCAATATGGAGAGAGCCAGACACACGTAGAAACACAGAGAAAGTAGGGGCGCACGCAGACGCACGAGGGAAGATAAATTGAAAAAAAAAAACGAAGGACAAGGCGTGAAGAAGAGAGGAGCTGGAAAAGGGAAGGAGAAGGAGAGCAAAATAACAGAGCAACACTTGTCGCGTGTACAGCGATACGCACAACAGATCAAACGGAAAAGGAAAATCACAACGGCTATACACTCTTGATGAAGCACAAGCTAACCCCACAAAAGGAAACAGAGAGGAGGAGGAGAGAGGAGGGAGGGACGCGTACTGAGAGAAGGTGAGAGAGCTTGACGAGAAGAACACAAGAAAATCACGGTGTGTAAAGCTGACAGACGACGTGAACACGTTTTTCAGGATGAGTGAAAAAGATGGACAGAAACAACAAACGACGGGAAGAAACGAGAGGCCGAGGAAGAAGGACGTGCTCCGTTCCCTTGTTGTTGGTGTTGTTGCCGCTAGTATGTGTGTGTATGTGTGTGTGTGTGTGTGTGTGTGTCAGCCTTGAAATAAAAAAAAAAGAATAATAGAAAAAGGCACGATGAAGGCGCTTTTACAAAGAGCACCGACGCATGTAACGGCGCAGCAGCAGCAGCAGCAGCAAAAACAGGACCTTCGCAAAGAGGTCAAGCAAAGACACCGAAAGCGGCAAAGAGAGAGAGGGAGAGGGAGGCGCAGGCACAAAAAGGGAGACAGAGAAAGGGGCAGGAAAGAAAAAGCACGACAGCACCAAGGCAGTTGCAAAAACCTGTGCGCGCGCGAGAGAGACGTGTAGTTGGAAAAGAGGAGCCTTCGGAACAACGTGCGAGTCCAGGTGCCTGTTCTTCGATGGGCACTGATGACAGGAGTGCAGTGCACAGGCAGTATACAGCTGCGTCCGCAGCAACGCGCGTAAGCACACCTTCACGGAAGCAAAACTGTTGTGAGAGTAGATCCAAAGACAGGTAAAAACGCCCAAAGTAGCTCTGCTTTCGCTTTTCCTCACTCTGCGGCACACCCGTCGTTGGCTGCTGTACTTCGTCGAGAACGGCCCCCGCCTGGCCGTCACACGCGCAAGCTCGCTGTCAATATCGTCGTCTCGTGAGAGGTTACTTAGTCCTGCGATTTCCCATCTGTAGGCGATTCGTGTTGTGACCAATCGCGTGTCGGCGTTGTGGGAATTTGCTCGACAAATGCAGAAAGAGCGCGTTTCGTGATGGTGAAATGGCCAGCGAAAATAGGAAGCGCGTATACTTCGTTAAAAAAAAGGCACTGCAAGGCTTCGACGCGCCGCATCGTTGCACGTCCCGTTCATATCCACACGCACACGCGCACGGGATGAAAAACAGTCAGAGAGGGAGAGAAAGGGCGGGTTCAAGAAGAGTTTTGCCGCGCGAGTGAATCATCGAGCATTCACGATGTGTACGTCGAGCTGGGCATGATGTTTGCGAGATCCCTCCATGCTCACTCTGCCGGTTCATAGACCATGGCGCCGGGGCAGCATGTGTGCAAACAAAGAGGCAGGAGAAGCCGTGGGCGGCGTGCGCTGATGCTTGAGAAAGCCAACAACTTTTTCGAGGGCCCGTGCTCGTCGACCGGCGCACCTGGCCGAGTTGAGTGTTAGGGCTCTTTCTCTTCTTTTTGCTCGCTATGAGCGAACGTGTAAAATGAAGAGAAAAGCACAGCGGACCTGCGCCAGGGCAAAGCGCGCATGTTCAACACGGCGCCGCCACTATCATACACGTGCAGCTCCCCGGCACGCGTGCACACAGACACGCGCCGCTGCAGCACAACCGCACGCGAAAACGAATAAGACAGGCAGATCACAGGCACCAATCTCTCTCACGATTATCCTCTCCACCATGGGGAACAAGAAAAGAGAGGCCTCCGCAGCAGACTCCACGGGATCCAGCTCTTGTGGGTGGTACAACAAAAGCAGACCTGTTAGCAGCAGTAATGCGCACATTACCACTCTGCGGCGCCGATCACCCGGGGGGGGGGGCATCCGCCCATACTCCTGCCTCTTCCACCTCCTTTTTGTTTTCGCTTGGCTCAGCGCGGAAAATGTTCGGTGAACAGGTGCATGCAACGCCCATCGACGTCCTCCTCCTTTGCCTTGCCACCACCTCACAGCGTGGTCTCTCATGTCGCTTCTCGGTTTGTGTCTTCGTCTTCTATGGCCAGAAATATATAAGGGCACGGCATGCAGTACGTTAGGCAGAGGAAAGCGAGGCCACGCGAGAGAAGAATGATACTAGAAAAAGAAAAAGCAACGTCGCCGGGTGAAGCAGCGACGGAGTTAATGCGGCCGATGGAGTGTGGCGGAGGAGCGCACACGCGGTAGAAGAGCTAGCACTGACGCCCCCAAAGCCTACTTCGCAGCGGCACTAGACTTGTCCTCAGCCGCGATCATTTGTTCGAGCAGCCATTCCTCCTCGTCAGAGCCCATGCCTTCGTCGCGGTGCATGAACAAGTCTTCGCCGTCATCGTCGCAGCTGTTCTCCTCTTTCCCGAGATTGTCACCATCGCCGCGGGGGTGGTAAGCCTTGCCGTGGCACAGGTTCGCCTCGGCATTGAGAGCGTCTGTTTCTACAAGGAACTCCTCTATGTGGAAGAGCTGCTCTGGGGTAAGCTCCTCCACCATCTTATGCGCAGCACGCAACGCATGCACACCCTTGTCCGTGTTGGCGCGTTCGTCCAGCAGGTACTCATCGCTCAGCTTATCGGAGTAGAGTTCCTGGATGTCGGGCGGCATCATGTCCATCAGCATGCCGACCTCGTGTCCCTGCATCTGTTGAAGACAGTACATCCACATCTTTGAGAAGCGCGCCCGGTCAGTGCCTTCGTCCCCCACACGGGCCTCGACATCATCCTCACCTGCCGCGCTACTTGCCTCCAGCGGCGCCGGCTCTAACGGCGCCACACCGGCTCCTACGACGGGGGTGCGCATGTAGGATGGTACAAACGGTGCCGCCTCTGCCGAGAAGCGATGCGGGGGCGGCGGCGGTGGTTGGGAAGGTGAATCAGAGGTGCTTGGCGGGGCGCCGCTGGCCTCCACTGCGGCAGCGGAGGAAGCACCTGTGGACGAGTTCATTCGTAGCTGCGTCGAGAGGACAAGAGCTAAACTGGTACGCACCTGACTTGCTTGGGTATTCAGTCGCGGCAGTCCTGCCGTGAAGGGTGAGCGGTTGGGGAGATCGCGAGGTCGTTGCCCTTCTTCTTTGCGCAATGTGATTGTGCGTGTGGATACGTCGTCCCTGGAGATGTTGCGAGGAGCGCTCGAATTATCAAAAAGGTGTGACTGGTCACCGCATGCGCGTGGACTAAAGCGAGAAACGGAGTGAGCGGCGCTGCGGGGCGAAGAAAGAAGGCAAATTCAGCGTTGTCGTGACAGGTGTGCCGAGATTCCATAAAATGTCGACGAACCTGCGTCGCTCTCTTTCTCTCTGTTCTTCTCAGTCTATAAGCTGACGCGTGTGTGCGTGCGTTCTCGGCAAACGTTTTTTTTTCTCTGTGAGGTACTTCTTGTCCGCTTCGCCAGTTGTGTCCAGCACATAGAAGGGAAAAAAAGCAAAAAAAAAAGAACGCGGTATTCTACCGTAGTTCGATTCGGGGAGCGGTCAGAGACACTGCTTGTGAGCAAGCAGCAAGTGGCAAAGCAACGGTGTGTGTATGGATTATGTGTGATCAGGTAAAGAATGGGAAGATGGGACAATACAGGCAAGTCAGGTGGAGGTCCTTCGGATAATATCAAAACCTGAAGTAAAAAAGGGGGTGGGCAGATGCCCTCGCAAAGGTAAAGAGAAGAGGATCACAGAGAAAGCCAAGCACGGTGAAAGATGGGCATGGGTGAGGAGGTGCCACAAGCCAGCACAAGAGCGCGAGCAAGCAAGCAAGCAGAAGGCAAACGCCGTTGCAGCAGCATGCGCGATCGGCCAAAGAGGAGTACGAAGAGTGGTGCACGGTGAGAGAAAGCTGAGCGCTTTCATGCGGAAATCAGCTCTCGTTTCCCGTACACCTGACGGCTCCGCAGAGCGTGCTATGGCACAGCAGGCGCTACTGCTGAGCTACCTTTTTCCTTTTTCGTTGCTGCAGTATTGAGCTGTGGGCGTGAGCCTACATGTATTTGATGTGTACTTGGGATGTGTTAGTTGTCCGACACCTGCTTAGAAGGTAATTCCTGATCTCCTTTACTTCGGTCTCTTGCATTCTCCTCATCTGCGCACCGTTTCGGGGAGGTGTAGAAAAAGGGGTGTTAGCCAACTGCACAAAGCAGGTAGACCCGAGAAATGGGGAGGGAGCGCTGCCTGCGCGTGGTGCAGTAAAGCGCACCAGAAGTGAGAAAGAAACAGGTAGTGGCAGGCAGTTTCTTCACACACACACACAAACGAAAGAAACATCAAAAAAAAAGTGAAAACGAAACGCATACACAAAAGCAGGCACAGGCGTGGGCAACAGCAGCAGCAGCAACAGCATACACAAACAGCATGAACATATAAATAATGGTTCAGAGGAAGAAGGAAGATTCACGAGAAAGGTAAGCAAGCATGAAAGTGGTCGATACTCGCGTTTCTTTCCGCGGCTGCTGTTTGCTTTGTTTTTTTTTTGTCGTTGGATTGCTTCGCAAAATTTAATGTCCACAAGATATAGATAAACGCGACGGCAAAAAGAAAACACCAAGACACGTCAGCGGCGCAGGAGATGTGCACGAATAACAGGAAGAGAACGGGTGCAGTTGCTGGGAGGTGCGCTTCGTGTACACGCGCTCTCAACTGTGTGGCAAGTAAGAAGATGGTCCTTCAGCGGCGTAGAGAGAGAGCGAGAGGCAGCGCAAGAAAGCAGAAGGTCAGCAAGAAAACAAAGAAGCACACACACGTACAGTCACAGCAAAAAAAAAAACGCAGCAGAGAAATCAAGGCAGCAAAACAGCAGTACACCACCACCACCACCACCACCCACACACACGCAAACCATGTTCGATCCGTCAAAACTATAAGCAGGATAGAAGCACGCAGCGGGGCAGCCAAACGACAATCGCGTACGCAGAGCTTTTATAGGCAACTGGTGTTGAGCTTTTCCCTTTTTTCTTCGTTTTGCCAACTTCACTCATTTCACGTCGCCGCACATGCACGCGCGCTCTCACGCCTACGCGAAGACACTGCGACACCAACACTCGAAAAGACGACGAAGTGGGAATCAATAATGCAAACCCGAAAAAAAAAAGAAAGGGAGGGGGATGGTGATGCAACAGAAAAAAAAGTGCGAGGAGAGATTATGCAAGAAGCGCACACCGAAGTCGAAATCCAGCGCACCATGGTACACATGTGCAGCAACAAAACCCTCGCTGTCTCCAAAGCAGAACACCCACACACTTATGCGACTTTACCTCGCCCTGCAACATCTCCGTCCTCTTCCAGAAACCCACCAGATTTCCTTTTTTCGATGCTCTTCTTCGTCCGCTGCTGAAAGTGGCATCTCTCATTTCGACTCGCCACATGGCATGAGGGAGAGCCTTCTAAGAACTCGAGGACGCCCGCAACCATGTACTAGATGCAGCCGGTATGGGGGGGGGGAGGGGGTCATCGTGGAGTGGGAGGGGTGTGTCAGTGCACAAAAGAATGAGCGATGAGGCGCCTCCTCCACAGAGGTGAGGGTGGCGCCCGCAATCTGTGAAGAGCAAGCCGGCAACCCCCGCCCCAAACGGTAAAGCCAATGCTATCGTGCCCCGGCTTCACGCGCTGTCGAGAGCGGCGTCAAGCTTTGTCTCGTCCCACAGCCCACGTGCCACGCAGATGCACCCATACGTCAGCAACAGCAGGAGACCAGCTTTCGGCTCATAAACGTTGCAAATGCCTGCCATCGCCCCAGGCGCACGCGATCCGAAGAGAAGGGCAAAGACAAAACTCATGGCGCTGATAATAAACAGCTTGAGCGCGATTGCAGCGATCAGACGGGCCCCGCACAAGAAGCATGCCATGGCCCCCTTCGGAACGCGGTTCGTCGGCGATAAATCCTCGTCGAGGTCGACGGCGTCGTTCTGCCACTCCACTGCGCTTATGTACTCAGCCCCGCCAGCGCTGGAGCAGCCGAGATGATGCAGTGGCTCCACGCTCAAGGGAAAGCCACCGGCGCCCTCCTGTGAGCCGGCGGCGGCGGTCCTACCTTTTGCGCGCAACCCTTTAAGGCGCAGCTGCTCCACCGCGCTGCGAAGGCGTCGCATGCGCCAGCCGTCAGGCCGGCAAGAGAAGTGCACGACTGCCGCAAATGCCACCTCCCAGGCAACTGAAAAGATGCCGAACCACAGCGTTGCCGCGTTGCGGGGTTGCGCGAGCACATTGAAGAAGATGAGAAAGGCTGCCACGGCTCGCAATCCGGAGGAGACAAATGCGGCATGAACAACACTTCGCTGTCGGTAGATCCGCCGGTTCAGTGACTCCGTCAAGTCGCCTGAGGCACCGACGGCGGCAGCGGTATCAAAGGCAGGGTGTGTGCAGATCGTCCGGGAGGCACCTGCGCGTGCCAAGGTTGCATCCTCGCCAAGGTCCGCCTCGAAGCTCTTGCCGGCGAGACCCATGAGGGCGCTGCCGTAAGACGCACATACCACAGGACATGCTGCGGCAACCGTAATTTCCAGGTTCGGCGACGGTGGTGAGCCGTCGATCCGCGACGCCGCCGTGGCAGGCACCAACGTGGCCGGCATCGCAGGCGGCCGTAGCGAACAATTGGTCCTATGCTCCTCGGAGAGTCCTCCGCAGCTGCTCATGAAAGCGACGGTGGGGTCGCGGTGCCCGTCCTCTGGCACGGCGCACTTCTCAGCCTCCCACCCCTCCTCCCTGTACCGCTGGCCTGATACCGAGTCGCCCTCTTTCAGCGGTATTCTGCTTTCCATGCGGTGAAGACTGCCGTTGCCACTCCCAACGGCCTCCGTGTCTTCCGCACATTCACCTAGGTTGCGCCCATGATTGTTAATAGTGACTGAGTTGCTCGAAGACTGCGCGGGTGTTCCGGTGGGCAAGCGGATCCTTTCACAGCCTTCGCCGGCTTTTGGGTACTCATTGGGCCGCTGAGAGTGTGCAGGTGCAGAGGCGGTCGCAGTCCGCGACTGACCGCTGGAGTGATTCTGCGACGCACTGTCGGGCATGTGGTCGTGGTGATGACTCGCAGACTTCGGCATTTGTGGTGGCAGCTGCTGAGGCGTGCGCATCTGCGTCGGAAGGCCTGAGGAGCTGCACCTGGGGCCTTCGCTTTTTGAGGCGGCCCTTGCGGGCAGCCTGGTGGGGGGCGCGAACGGGTTTGCTGCATAAACCGGCGACACCGCCTCCATGCGACTTTCTGTAGTGGACGGCACACGGCGATTCGCGTGCCGTTTGTCAAGAATCTCACCGCTCTGTCTCGGCTGCACGCGACCGCCAGCGAAGCTGAACGGCACATCCGCATCGTTGTCTACTTCCTCGGCTTCGTCTTCAAAGCTGGCACACTCGTCTTCGCCACCATTGACATACCCGCCGCCGCTGCCGCCCTCCGCGGCGCAACGCTCCTTCTCTAGGATGAGCAGGATCGGGTCCCGTGGCTCTGCATCGGCGCCCTCTACGAGCCAGTTTACCCCCTCCGATTTTTCCAGGTGGTACACCTGGTTGCCAACACCGTAGCGCCGCATGATTACAAACGACAAAAAATCCGTCTCGTAGACGACGCGGGCGGGGTAGAAGTGCGAGACGACAGAGCCGAGCGCGTCGCCGTGAGTGACGAGAATAACGTCGCGAGGTGGGAATTCCGACAACATGCTCGAGCTTTTCTCTTTACCGCACGCCACCGATTTTGATGACGTGCTGCGCGGCGGCAGCCGGCTCACTTTCCGGTTTGTGACGGCTTCTGGGACGGCGGCACCGTGTGCAGTCGGCGACTCTTCTTCTGTCGTGCGAGACGCATCTTTGAGGGATCTGGTAGCCGTCATAAGTCCGCCGTATAAGTCACCGTTTCGGAGAAAGCTGGCGACGTACCGCTCCGTCGCCATTTCGATGGACTCCCCCCACGCGGGTAGCCGCCCCACGACACATGACTTCGACGGTATCGGCAGCTTCGGTGCACGTGATGCCTTGATACGGATTGGGCCAAACACCTCGGCTAGGGTGTTGTCAATCACCATGGAGTGCGCCGCTCCGATGCCGTGGTGCTGCAGCGCCTCTGCCGTCTGCAACGTGCGAAGAAACGGCGAAACAACGAGGGCAGCAGAGCGGGCTGCATCTTTGCCGAGGTGGTGCTGGAGACGAGCTGCCAGTGCCTTTATGGCAACCACGCCAGCCTCTGACAAAGGCGGGTTAGACTCGGCTGTCGCATCAGGGTAGCTATCGCGCCGCTCGCCGTGGCGCAACACCACAACGCGCTGCGAAGGGTACGGGAGAGCAGTGCTGGAGATCGCTGGCATGATTAATGGCGAGGGAGGGTGGGTCGTGCTTGCAGCAGGAGCCAGATGTGCAAAAATGTGCACACGCAAGCACGCATTCAAGCCGAACCTCACGCGCAGGCGTTGATGCGTTTTCTTGTTTTTTTTTTGCTTAGCTCCAAGCGTTCAACGAAGAAACCATCGCACGAACAACGAGCGCGTACTACAAGAAAAGAGAAAAGTGATGATAGAGAGAGAAGGGCAGAGCAACAGATAAGGAAACACGCAGACGGTCGACGGCAAACAAAACGATAGAGAGAAAGCGCCACCGCCGCCGCCCTTTCCTCCCTCGTCTCTTTTTGTGCGAGGAGGCTGTCGCTTCGCGAGTCAGCTGATCTGTGCCTCCGCCTATTTTCCTAGTGTGAGCCTGCGCGAGAGAGGCAAGATATGTGGGCCGCTGCTGTGTTTGATGGCGCTGAAGAAGGGCTCGCCTGACTTTGGTAGAGCGTACACATACCAGAGAAAAACAAAGTGGCGTGAGCACCCAAGAAGCTAGAGGTAGGCAGGGAGAGGGAGTTGATGCAATGCACAAAATCGGTATGGTATCGAAAGATGTGGAAACGTCTAGGGAAAAAAGCCGGCTGGCGTGTTCAGCGTCGCGCGTGCGCTCATGTACGTTCGCGCGGCGGCACACCGCATTACTCGCTGCAACGCACCGCAACATCGGTGAAAGAAGCGGAGAAAGATGACCACGACACGCGCTGGAGAGCTGCCGCAATGGTGTCCCACCGACTGGTGCCCCCCTCCAAACAGTGTTGGGGTACAGCTTCCCATCATCGACGCAAGTGCGAAACAGCATTAAACGTCACTTGCCAGGCCTAGATGCCGCAGCGTTGCGTAGGATCTGATGCAGCCATCTGTGTGTTGCGCGTGAGATTGATTTGATGCTTTTTTTTGTTTGTTTTCCGTTGTTGCTTCGTGTTATTCCTGTTCCTCCTTTCATGTATGTGTGTGCACCTGTGTGCGGATCTTTTACTGCGGTCCTTCGGTCGCGCTGCTTATGCTGCTGTTTTTTCTGTTTTCTCCGCCCAAGACGGAGCTGAAGTAGTACATGGAGGCTGACGCACAGACACCCACGGACGCGGGTGTCTGTGCGCAACTTCAGGCCTGCAGGTATCACATCGTTTTGGATCGGTGGCGGTCCGCATCCACGGAAGAAGCGTGAAAAAAAAAGCCGACATTATCACCTGACATCACCGCACACTTCGAAAGCACAGCCGCCCCTTGCATAGAGGCAAGCAAGCACCTGTGCTTGATGGTGCGTGTCGTTGGCTTCCTTTTATTTTCTCTCGTCCTGCCTCTCACGGCGAAAACAGGAGTGAGAAGGAAAAGAAAACACGGGAGCAACCAAGACGAGCATGAGCAAGTCGATGAAACACACACACGCACACAAACCCTGAGAAGCAACAGGACATCTACAACAAACAACAACAGAAGCAAGAAGAAACAAAATAAAAACAAAAACCGAGTGGAAGAAGAAGCGATGCAGAGCACCCACAAAAAAAAACATACACCGATGCTTTACATTTTTTTTCGTCTCTCTCCCGTTACGTTGACACGACGCCCCCTCCCACCACCACCAACACCACCACATAAAAAAAATGGGTTGTCGTTTGCTTGCGTGCCTGATGTCTCTTCGTGTGCATCTCCTCATCAGAATATTGGCATGGACGAATCAGGGGGAAAGGAGAGAGGGGCAGGAGCGGGAACGATGCTCCCTCTTTCTCTTCCTGCCTGCGTGTTTGTGTGTCTGGTTTTTGTTGCTCTTGTTGTTGCTTTTGGGTGAGGGGGGCGACAAGGACGACACACACGCGCACAGGCACAGGCGCAGATATGAATAAATCAACAACAGGGTCGACGTGGAATGAGAGAGCCGTCGTCAGTCAGTCGCCCAAGTACGGCGGCGGCAGTGGTGGGGGCGGAAACATGTCACCTACGTCATCCCCACCTGCAACGTACGGAGGAGGCAACGCGTAAGGCGGCAAGCTCGGCGAGGCACCAACGTGCGAGAGACGTGAGGAGCGCGGGGCGGGGCGGTACTCTGGTGCAGGGCTGAGCGCCTCCACGTAGGACGGCGGCGGCGGTGGTGGCGGTGGCGGCGGTGGAAACCCGACGCCGTCACGGAGGCTCGGCAGACCAGCGTAGTCGCCGTACAAAGCCTCGATTTTCGGCGGCGGTGTCGGGCGGTACTCGGGGGAATTGGCGATGAGCTGAAAATGAGGGACAAACTCCTTTGCAGCGGCGTTCATGTGCGAGCCACTCGGCGAGGACATGACGTCGATCCGCTTGTCTTTTTCAGCTCCTGACGCGGCAGGCGCAGCTCCGCCGCCCATCGCTTTCGGTGGCGAAATTGGAGCTGCGGAGGCGGCTGCAATGGCATGAGCTCTCGCTGCAATCGCCCCCGCCACCGCTGCGGCTCGATCGACAAAGCCACCGAAGGAGCTGGCATTCGGAACGGCAGCAGCAGCACCAGATAGCGTTGACCCTGTCTGAACCACATAGGCTGGCGTAGGAGAAGTGGAGACCGGCCGCACCATGCTGGTCTCGGATTTGCCGGTTGGAATCGACGCAGCACCTACGTGGGCGGCGGCGACAGAGGTGGTTTCACAAGCAGCGCCCCCATTTCCGTTGCCAGCAGGTTTGGCCTTCCCATGCAGCGCTGTTGTGGTGTTGTCGATAGTAAGGAGAGAAGGGCTAGAGGTCGGCGAAGAGCTCATGCAAGAGTTGTGAGCCGCCGTGCTTGCGGCAGCACCGCCGCTCCCCGTCTTTGCGAAGCTGTCACCTGCGCCATCGCAGTCGCGCTCCGTTTTCACTGGATTGCCGCGGCGGCTGGGAGAGATGTACGGAGGCGACACCTGCACTCGCAACGTACATCCACGAGTGTTCTTGCCGTCCACATCTAGCGCCTTGCGCGTCGCCTCAAGGTTCGCGAACGTGATGAAGGCGCGTCGACGGTGAGATGGCGCCTTATCCTCAACAAACGCCGACGAGACAATCGGAAGCGGCTCGAAGAAGGATAGCACTTCTGCTAAAGTCGCGCCTTCGTACAGGTTGTACACAACGACGGTGTTCAGAGTCTGCGGCAGGTGCGTCCAATGCTTCTTCACATCGTCCCAGTGCTGGTCGCGTAACTTGCGTAGGGTGGCGTCCTCGAGCGAGGGCACGGGAACGAGTGGGGAGACAGGACGGAGGATGAATGGGAGCAGATCGCCTTCGTCGTCCGAGTCCTCGTCCTCGTACTTCTCCAGCAGGTCGCAGGCATCTTGGGAGGACGGCATAATGATGACACCGCCGTCTTGCGGCCGCTGCTCATCGTGGTAGCGCAGGTCGAACTCGGACCAGCCACTGAACTCCTGAAACTCACGCAGCGCCTCCGCCGGGTCCCAGTCCTTGTGAAAGCGAATGCCGACGAGGTGGCTGTGGGTGGCGAGACTTAAGCCGTAATCGAGCAGCAGATAAAAGCCCAATCCGTGCACGTCGTCGAGCGAGCTGTCGGACGAAAACTCGGAGTAGTCGATGAAGCTTGCCTCAAACTCGTTACTGGTCCCAGCGGTAGCGGCAGCGTTGTCAGTGGTCGCGTCGGAACCCACAGACGCAGAGGGCAAAGCAGGAGAGGCGGCGGGGCTCATCCACTTCCTTGCCTTCGCAGCCGGCTCCACCTGTAGGCATTCCAGAATCTCCTTAACGTGAAGAGCCCCGGGCAGATAATCGGCGTACCGCAACAGCGGCATCAAGGCGGTGCCTGTCAGGACAGACTCCGCCTCGCCGTGCTCGCAGTCCAGTCCAAACCGCTTGGCACAGAGTGACAGCAGCTTGCGGAGCGTCGGCGCGAAGACGGGAAAGTGGAGGCGGAATGGACGGCGAGTGCCCACCTCGTTCACGCAAAGCACCACATCATACTCGATGCCGAGCAAGAAGCGCAGCGATGACGGAACGCTCAAAGCCTTTAGCTCAAGGAAGTCAAGCCCGTACTGATTGAGGTCGTGTACGGTTTTCATTATTTGTGCAGCGAATTGGAGGCCTTTCCTTTCTAAGCTTCGCTTCCTTTGAAGTTCGTGCTTGCTCTTCGCTGGGGAAGCGCACGTCGACTGACGAAGACACACACACACACGCAGACACACGTTGTAACGACGACGTGACAATGATGAAAGGGTATTTGTGTGTATGTGTGTGTGTGTGTTGGAGATGTGCTGCCGCGCACGAAATGGTCAGGAAGCAGAAACAAAGAGAAGGCAAGCCACTCAATTAAAAGAAAAAAGAGAAGACGGTGGCAGAGGAGTGGCGCAGAACTGGACCTGTTCCCGTCCCGTCTCGTCACGAACTTTGCTCGTCAACTTCAGAGCCCGATCGTTCTATGTGGGGCGATCGCGGGAAGGAAAGAAAAAGAGTACACTCTGACAGAAGCGGCGAAACGGGAGAGATGCGGAATGAGGTGACAGCGACGGTGGAGCTATGCCGCCTATCCGTACCAGAGCAGGTGTGGGGGAGGGAGAGGGGGGGGGAGAGAAATGCGACGTTGCTTCCTCAACTTTTACCCTCTGCAGTCATAGTGCGCTGGCTGCTCTGATCACGTGCGCCCTTGCCACGGCGATGACGTGCCCTGAGCCTGTTCTTTGCTTGACAGAGCAAACAGGAAAGAGAGAGCGAACGCGAAACGATGCGCCGCGAAGCACAACAGCAAAGCCACAAGAACAGCGAAAAGGGGAAATAAATATATAACGGAACACGATGCGGCGTGGTCCGGGGTGGTGAGACAGATAAAGGTCAAACAAAGACGAGAAACAAGAGAGTCGATGGACAAGGCGGAGGCTCGGGGGTGGGGGTTGATGATGGTGGTCGTGGCCTCGAAAAGTGCGGCGATAGTGAAGCCGAGAAAACGGGTGAAATAAAAACAGGCGCAATATATGGAGATCTGTGTGCGTAGTCAAGCCAAACAAGCGAGAAAGGTGTAGCGAAAAGGAAGATGTATATATATGTGTGTGTGTGCACGGGAATGTGTGTGCTCGAGATAGAATGTGCGCCAGCCAATAAGTGCACGTGCGCGCTGTGCGCGCTTCCTCGTGTGGCTTCCTTTTTCTTTCCTTTTCTTTTTCTTCGGGGGGAGGGGAAGAGTCGACAAGCGTTACAGTGTTTTTTCCTTCTCCCTTTATTTAGTATTGTTGTCGTTGATTCTCGCTGTGTGTGTGTGTGTGTGTGTCGGTACTGGTGAAATGGAAGGAGGCGTAGGTAAAGTGGTTATGATCACAGTGCGTGACAGGCTTGTTGGGATGTGATGTTGTTTTTCTTTTCAGCTCGTATATATGTGTGTAATAGTATGATACGTATCTAAGAGCCAGCCACAGCACATACGCAGACAAACATATACATTTCACGAGCAGTTGGCGCCACCCAGGAAGGAAAAGGCAGAGAGACAGGTGTTGGGGGAGAAGCAGAGAAGAGCGGTGACGTGAACGATACAAGGGGGGGGCAAGGAAGAAAAGGCGCATCTGCAGAGGGGTGCGTGCAGCATCGCGCTGTCGCTAAAGTGACTGCGAGGAGCGTAATTGCTGAATACCCACTCGTCAGCGCCCGAGCTCCTTTCCATGAGCATCTTGGGATCGAATAGAGAGAAGACGCCGCTGCGAAAAAGATCGCCGCTCTGCACAGCAGCACTGTTCGGCATGCCCTCGCCGTGGCACACCGAGCCCCCGGCGAGGGCATGGGTGTGGTGCATATAAACTCACACAAACACGCACACATACGCACCACTGCATGGTCGCACAGCAGGGCCAAGCTTTTTGTGATCTTTGCTTCTCAGTTGGACTCGCATCGCTGAGGTGGTAGCAACTCGTGTGTGATCGCGGAGGAAGAGGAGCAAGAGAGATGAGCAAGCGAGCAATGGAAGCAAAGAGGAAAAATTACAAGAGAGAGCAAGAAGAAAAGACGCGAAATCCTGAACGATGGCAGACATGGCATAAACACAGATGCACACACGCAAGCGAGCCAGCACCCTCGCCTCTCCCCGCCACCACCATCACGAACAATCCGTTCGTGTGCAGGTGCGGATCTATGCCCGCGCACAACGAAGTGCGTCGAAGCGCTTAACGATACGCGCACGCCAGTCAAAAGCCTAGAAAATGAAACCCCGAGAGACGTTCCTGTTTGGGCATGTCTCCTGTGGGAGCGTACATTCCCGTGCGAAAGAGAAAGATTCCACGCACGTTCCGCAACTAGAGGAAGTGTGGCAGCGCACACACACACACACACGCACGCGAAAAGAAGAAACACCGCACAAGCACGAGGTGATCTATCTTGACCACATCACCGGACGCCGTCGGCAACGTCCATTCCAACAGCGCCATGAAAGGTGCAGCAACAGCAGCAGCATCGCCAGGTAACCCATCTTGCCACACACGCCAAAAAAAAAAAATCACACAGGCACACGCGCTATGGCGAAGACAAAAAAAAATACAAGATACTCGTTTAGAGGAGAGAAAAGATAACGCAGAGAAGAAATGAGATGACGATGCTGACATCATAGTGCACGCGAACGCACTTGCACGCACACACGTGCATGGCTGAGTGTATACTGAAGGCCTCATCTTCACCTGAACCGACCTGGCACAGTCACACGCGCTACCACCAGCACCACGGACTCATAGGACGCAGGCATACACGGTGTGGCAACAACTTCCCACCTCTAACACAACCACACACACAGGCAAGGACCTTGCCAACAACAGAAAAAAAACAACAACGATATGCGGGACGAATGTGGGGGAGTCCAGAAAGGGGGAAGTGAGAGGAGGTGCTAGTGGGTGCCACAAGAGAGAAAAGAGACCCGCTGTCGTTGCCTCTTTTTGGGGAGAGGCGGTTGTGGGAGGAAGGGAGAGAGGGGGAAGCAGCGCAGGTGTGCGCGTGAAGAGCGTCCGCAAGACACGGGTGGCATGAGCATGGAGTGGTACGGCTGGGAGGGGAGGGCGTGAGAGGGAACAAAAAGATGCACTTGTGTGGAAGGGATGAAGAGAGAGACACCATTTGGAGGAGGTGAGAGGGGTCGCAAGCGGCGCAGCGAGACTGAAGGAGCAGTCAAAAGAGCATGTCAGCAAGATGAGAGGCGAGCATTTTGTCGGGTTTCACCATTGGCCAGCGCTCTCCATCCACCATGGTCCGTCCCTGTTCGGCACGATGATATTCGCGGGCTCCGGTCTGGGATAGCGCGTCGCTCCTACTGTGCTTCAGCTGCCATGCGATCGTACTCGGCTCGCGCAAAGCGGTCCCACTCGGTTTTCTCTACGCGCAGCCGCATCTGGTGTTCACCAAACGGATCGCGGTGCTCAAACAGCAAGAACTTCGACGCGTTGAAGATCATGTTGAAGAAGTTTGCGGGGGTGGGGCAGGAGCGGAGGTCGCCAAGGGTGACGCCGTACTTGCGCACCTTCACGCGATCGAACCCGACCATGTCCAACATTTGGCACACTGTATCCTCGTACGCTATGTCCCCCTCTGGCGAGTCAGAGAACTCGAGGAAGCGCTGCTGGTTCTCCTCGAAAAACTGCATCATCTCATACCCGCTCAGCACGCCGTCTTCGTCCGTGTCGAGCACCTTGAACCAGTAGAGCACCGCCGGCTCCGAGTTCTTGTCCTCCTCGGAGAGGCAGAAATACACAAAGTCCTCAAAGTCCATCTTGCCAGGCACGCCGGACGACAGTGGACGGCCGTAGCCCTCCACCACACGCTTGATGACTCCCGTCACGACCGAGCCTTGGCCGTAGTTGCACAGATCCTCGAAGCCGACAAGGAGGTCACGGTCGGTGTCGAGCTCCCAGAACTTGCAGTACAGAACGTAGAAGTGCTCGTAGGAGAAGTAGTCGAGCACCAGGTTCACGTCCTTGGCGTCCAGCTCCATCATCCTCTCCGGCAGATCGCTGCGGTCAAAGTCGCGCCAGTAGATGCGGCCACACTGCTGACGTTCTAGCATGTACATTATGCGCACCGCGACGGTGTGCCAGTAGTACTCCTGAAACTCCGGCTGCTGGAGGAACTGGAGGCCCGGGTGAGCAGCAACGAGGTACTTGCCCATCCCCTCCAAGTCGGACAGCGTAATAAATTCCTTCTTGGGGTGTGTGCAGATGAGCTCGTAAAGGCGGCGGCTGACCGACAAGGGAGCGTAGACGTCGTTGTACACGGTACGGATTTGGGCGGCTGTTAGCGTGTCGGCGATGGCCGCGTCCAGTCCGCTGCGAGTAGCGATGTCCTTGAAGAGCGCCTCCTTGTACCAAATGGGCACCTTGAACACCTTCGAGCTAATGTCGCCAAACACCCAGACCGTCTTCTTCACTGGGTCGTTCTTTTCGAGCAGGCGGCTCAGCTCCTGCGCCTCCTCCACGTCCATCTCAATCTGCAGCCCGCGAGACTCCCTCTTCGAGTAAAAGCGCGGGATGTCTTCTAGAGTTGCCTGCTTGAGGTTGGCGGGCGGCGTCACGGCGAAGCTGCCAGAAGTGTGCACGAAGCGCGTCGTCGACTCACGAGCCGACATGCTGAGGGTGGAGCTCGCGTCCAATGGAATTGTGAGGTCACCTGACACCATGGCAGCGTTCAGTGTCGTGTCCAGGCGAGGACTGCCGAGTGAGTGGACGCCGTGCGGCGAAAGGCTGCCGGAGCCGGCGTGTGGAAGAGGGGCGCTGGGGTCTACAATCGGCTTCGGCTGTGGCGAGGCCGGTGTGACCACTGGCGAGCCAGCGCGGTGAGGGTAATCAAGCTCGTCTACGCCGCCGGGGAAGCGCGCGATGAGGCTGGGGGATGTCGATGGTTGGATGGGGCTCGGCGTTCGATCATCAGCCGTCAAGGCGGCGGCGGATTTATTCGACTTCTGCGGGGGAGACGGCTGCGGCGACTGGGCACGGTCAACGTTCCCGTGCATCGCGGCGGAGCTCGTGGTTAGCCCCGCGGCTGGATCACTGTGCCGCGCGCCGTTGCCGAGCGTGTCCGCGCCGGCGGCCTTTCCCTTCTTGTCCCCCGCGGCTGCCGCAGCTACGGTGGTCATGGAGGCGGCATTCTTGGCGCCCATCTCCGAGTTGTGGTCTGTGACCGACACCGTCAGCACGCGATTCAGCAGATCGCGAATGCGTTCCACATTTTCGTCCTCGGAGAGCCAGTTTGTATAAAGGTTGGCACAAAGCGCTTTGGCTGCCTGTGTGCCGAAGGTGTTCTTGGCACTCATGGCACTCGCGCGTCGCAGACGCAGCTGTGCGCTGTAGCCGATAGAATGGCGTTGTCGTTCTCACTGTCGTCTTTGTGTCGGGATATGAACGCAGCTGTGTGCATAAGTGTGGCGACTTCAACCACCAGGTGTAGTGCGCTCAGCGAGAACGACCGAAGCACAACGCCTCTTCTACTGGTCGTGTAGAAAAGTGCGCACGGCAATGTCGAAGGAGAACAGCACCTCAAGAAGGGATCCGAGCTCGGAAATCCCCAAACGAGTATGCAGGTACCCCTCGCTGTGTACGTGGATTACCACTCTTTTCGCCTCCCTCCTCCGATACGTCTGCAAGCACCTCTGACCCGGAGTGTGTGTGTGTGTGTGTGCGAGCGCTTAAATGTGTAGTTGCGCCCCGTCCTTCTCCAGCCTCTGTCGCCGACGAATAGGGAGACTTGCTTCCCTCCTGTCTATGCTTCTCCGGCTGCTCTGATGGGAGTGCAAAGGCAAGAGATGGTGAAGGGAGACTGCGTGTGCCGAAAGGAAGGTAAAGTACGGCACACAGACAGATAGACACGAACAAGCACAAAAAAATCGCACCGACGGCGTAGAGAGAGAATTTCCTCGCACACACGCACAGGGAACTGAGAAAACAGGCGGTACACAACGACACTGTTGTATACGCAGCAGCAGTAGACGCGTGCACGTGGCAAACGTGGGAGAGAACCACTCAGACAGGAGGGAAGAGGGAGAGGGCGCGAAGAGAGAACGATGCAAAAGAAACAAGCACAAAAATCTCTAAAGCGGAAGTGAAAACACACGAAGGAAGAAAAGAGAAGGGCGCGGGGCACACGGCGTTAGCGCGTGATGGCGACAGCAAAGCCAGAACTGGCTGCTACGAGCTAAAAAGCACGCAGGCAAGAGGAACCAGAGATGCAGCTGATGAGGGGCAGGTCGGTGGTGCCCAACTATATTGAGAGGGTGACCGCGATGATGAGGGACGATCACAAGACCGGAAAACAAGAGCTTCAAATGTACTTCTGTGCCGTACCGTGCATCATCCAAACTGCGTCGGACGGTACCAACAAGGAGCGACGGAGTAACAACAAAAAAAAATTCGGCAGGAACCTGCGCAGAGGTGGATGAGAAGGGGGGTGCAAATGGGAGGAAGGGATGTGCGGGTCAGGTTTTCGAAGAACGGCGTGCGTGTGTGTGTGTGTGTGTGAGCCAAGTCCGATGAGGAAGGGAAAGAGAGAGCCGAGGCAAAGCAGAGTGCGCTTGAGTGTACGTACGAGGTGGGAGTGGAGACGACGAGTAAAACTCGTCCCGCAGGCGTTCGAGGAATACGAATGTATTCCCGCACATCGAAATAAAGAAAGCAGTCGTGCTGGCATGCAGGTGGACAGCTGAAGCAGAAGCAAGTGGAAAACGTGCACGCGCACGCATCCACTGTCTCCTGTTGGAAGAGCGACACGAGGTCGTCTCAGAGAAACTAGATCTGATCTGCAGCGTTGCCACTCGCAAAGACGATCTCGTTAATAGCCTCTGAAGATGTCTACTCAACTTCCTTGTCGTTGCTTCGTTTTCTCGGACACGGGCAGGCTTGCGCCTGCGTGACACCAGCAGACGTGTCACGGATGTGGTAGAGGGCAGTTGAGGGGAAGTCAAGAGAAAGAACCCTTGTGCCCTCCCCCCCCATCGTATCCCCTTCACCTCTCTTTTTTTCGGTCCAGATGCGAGGGGAGACGCGAAAGGTCACACCCTCCCCCACCCCCCACCTCCCACACACATACACAAACACAAACACAAAAGCGAAAGAAAAAGAAGGGGTGAAGAGGATGGGATGGAGGAAATGGGTAGATCCGGCCATCACCTAATGTACATCAAACAAAGCCGGAGCATAGGCATCCTCACAAATGACGTCACGAAGAAGAGGGAGAGCAGCACGGCTTGGATGAGCCCCCGGCACATCCTAGCGTGCTACGCGGCAGCCGCTACGGCAGCAGCAGCAGCATCCTCCCGTGCCTCCGCTGCGGCGACCTGTCGCTGCTTTTGCTCCTCAGCAAGCTGGGCAGCCTTCACAGCGGCCTGGGTTGCGGCCATTTTCGCTAGTAGCTCCATTTTCTCCGTGTTGTCGCCAATGAACTCGCCGACGACTTCGCCGTAGGCGTAGCTCTGCACAAACGGCACCGTGGTCACGCAAAGCGAGCGGCACACATCTGACGTCGTCGGAAGGGCGTAGCAGACAGCAATGTTGATGTCCGTCAGCAATGCTGATCGGCTGCTGTTCAGCCTCTCCATTGCCTCAACGACGGTGTTGGTGGTAGCTGCATCTAGAGGACTCACTACGACAAGCAGCGCGGAGCCTGCGTGTGACGTAACGTCCCGCTCAAGGTCATCAATTGTGCGGACAGGCTTCACGACTGGCGGCGGCAGTGGCGGAGCGGCCTTCTTGCGCGACCTCTTCGCAGATGTGGAGCGTGACTTGGCCATTGCCAGGATCCTTAAAGGAGGATTGTGTTCTTCGCGTTCGTATGCACACGAACAATGATTAAAAGTCGACGTGTAGGTATGCGCGAGTGCAGAAGAAATCAAGACGCGAAGAATGGGCATTTCTTCGATGTTGCAGGCACTTCTCTCCAAGTAAGAAGTAGGCGAGCCGCTTTTACATAAAAGCACGGGATGCACCGCTCTTCCTGTGTCGTTGAAAGAGACACGCAACCCTTTTTGCCTTTCCACATCTGGTGAGAGGAATGTCTGCTCCAAGTAACCCATCGGCGCGCGACACAGCTGCATACAAGGGCTCATTGCTTGCTCGGCCCTTTCGCTCGCTCAGGCGCCGTGCGCGCAAGAGAGGGGACGGTGTGGGGAGGGGCAGCGCTCGTACAAGGAGAGCAAACATGCCCGCGGCTCGTCTTTCTCCTGCACAGTGGGATGACCCCCCCCGCCCAATTCTCGTTCTCTTCGTTTTCGCACGGCGCGTGCGCCGTAGCTGTGAGTCGTGCACCGACTACTTGGTGGTGGCTGCCGCCCTTGACGAACCTGTTTGTTTATTTCTTTGCGGTATCATTCCCCATGAAGTTCCACAAAAAAGACGAGGAATATATAAAGAAAAAGACGTTACTTGCCGGGGCAAGTGTTCGAAGCGAGCGGCTTCCCCCTTCCAGTCGTGCTTTTCCTCACGCACACTGACGTGCGCGCACGGGCGCAGCACACCTGCGTCACCACTCCCTGCCTCTTGCCATCGGTGCGCCGCTTTTTTCCACTTTCTTTTGCTTTTCAACGGGGCCATTCTCTGCCATGAAGCATGCGTAAACTCCACTCTACCCCGACCTTACACAGGCCTCACCTCGTCGTGCGAAGCAGCGCCAGACACGCCTCACAGCAGTGCGTCCACGAGGCCATCTGAGAGTACTGCATCGGCCTCGAACGCTACCCACCCACCCGACTCCTCCCAGATGGCTTCACAGTAACACCCCTCATGCTGGTCGCCAGCTGGTGCATCCCCGTCGGGGTGACGCGCAGGCGCCATACACCAGTAGGCAGTGTGAGGGCCGGGGACGGGATACGTTCCAGCCACGCTGATGCTCTGCCCACCACATAGATGGCACGAATGTATCCACTGTCGCAGGAGGCTTCGACGCAAACGCCATCCAGGGCCTGAAAGCCGACATCAGCAGCGACACACCGCCCTGACCCCTCCCCTAGGCCGTAGGTGCCTGCCCTTGTCATCACCAGAGGTGGTTCGGCATCTTGGCGGGAGGGGGTGGGTGGGTGGACTGCTTGGCTTCCTCACACACGGAGTGGGTGGTGCACTGGCCCCTGAGATGCCACACGCATTGAGGTGTTTCCCCTCTATCAGGGGCGAAACGCACAGCAAAGGGGAACAAAGGAGAGGGAGAAATCGACAGTTGGTGGCAAGAAAACCATCCAGACAGACAAATGTGTGGTGCCAGACTTGTCAAGAACGCAGAGGGGACGGTGAAGGTCAAGAACAGATAAAAAATTGCCGATGAAGAATAATAATAGTAACCTCCGTCCTCCGTAAGGCGCGAAACCAAAAAAAAAAACAGGAGGAGAAAAAAGACCAGAGAGAGAGATGCGAGGATGCACATCCATGCATGCTTGTGCGTGTGTGTGTGTGTGTGTATCCGAGGAATATTGAAGAGCTGGTCACAGAAGCCTGTGACCACCAAACAGTAAAAAGAACTACTGCTACTGCTGCTGCTGCTCCACACAGAGCAAGCATAGTGTCGAACGATATTTGTGTCTCCCTCTCGATCCTCTTTGCGCCGCAGAAGTACTAATCACCAGCAAGAGCAGCGACCGCATCTACCAGCAACCACCCCCTTACACACACACACGGGCTTCTCACGCTCGGCTAAACGCATACCTCACCCGAAAAAGCATCACTTTGAGGAAAAGGTGGGCATTAGCAGAAGCTACACAGACAGACATACGAAAGGCAAAAAGAGGGGGTACACAGAGGGCGGAGCCACATAGCGGAGCGTCCGATAGGCACCCGTTCTCAACACACCCGGCACCACCATTTTCATGGAAGATTTCCATAAACGAAGCAGTTTGTTTCTTCTGCGACGCTCTGGTGCAGTACTTTTCGCTTCCCGGTGAACATCGGGTCTCGCCTTCTACCCCGCTGCTAAGGCACGCATCCCACGGCACGCGTTTCTCCTTTTTTGTTACTGCTATTTGCAATTCATTTTTTTCTCTGCCCTAACTGCACATGACGCAGACCGTTGGCACCCACCACTCCCCCGCACACGCATATCACTGCTTTTTTTGTGTGTGCATGTGCGTGTTTCATTTTTTCTCTGTTTTTTGCTGTTGTCACCGCTACCACTTCCACTGGTCCTTTTCCGCGAGCCGTGTTCTCTCCACACATGCCGAAGATGGTGTCGTATGGCATGAATACGCTTCCTGTAGTCCAGGGCAAGCGTGCCCGGCTGCTGCATATGCACAGCCTTGCGTTGACGCGACTTTTCCTCCTTTTTTTTTCGTTCAGCGTGTGTATGCGTGCGATGGGGAAGGTGTCTAGAGAGTCGGAGTGACTTACTAGACGAGGGCATCCATGGCGATCTTGAGAGCGGCGATGAGGTCATCGACGTCCTCGATACCGCAGCTCACACGCACGAATCCGTCCGTGATGCCCACCTTCATGCGGTCCTCGCTCGTCATGTTCGCGTGGGTCATGACAGACGGGCAGGTGATGATGCTCTCCGAGGCACCGAGATTCTCGCAGAGGGACCATGGGCGCGGCACGGTGTCCATCAGGCGCCGACCAGCGGCAGTCCCGCCCTTGACCTCAAACCAGAGCATGCCGCCGTGCAGGTTGTTGCGGTGCTGCCGGTCGGCCAGCTCCTTCTGCGGGTGGGAAGCAAGACCCGGGTACACGACACGGTCCACAGCGGGATGCTTCTCCAGGAACTCAGCAACTTTCTGTGCGTTGTGGCTCTGCTTCGTCACGCGCAGCGACATTGTCTTCACCGTCTGCAGCTGCAGGAAAGCCACCTGAGGGCTCATGACGTTGCCAAGGATGTTCTGGGTCAGGCGCACCTTAGCGTCCAGCTCCTTGCTGTTTGTGACGAGGGCGCCGCCCACGGTCATGTCGTGGCCGTCCACGTACTTGGTTGTGCTGATCAGGGTGACATCAGCGCCGTGGTCGAGCGGGCGCATGATGTAGGCTGTGGCGAAGGTGTTGTCGCACATGTGCACAATACCCCTTTCTTTGCATATCTTCGACACCGCAGCAACGTCGATAAGTATCAACGTGGGGTTGGCGGGCGTCTCGCTGATCACCAACTTTGTGTTGGGTTTGATGGAATCGATGACGTTCTGGGGATCGCGCATGTCAACGAAAGTAAACTCCATCCCGAGGCGGCTGAAGAACACACGGCAGGCGCGGTTAGTGCCACCGTAGCAGCAGTTCGTCAAGATCGCGTGGTCTCCGGCGTTCATGAACGACGAGATAGCCGTGGTGGTCGCAGCCATGCCGGTGTTGTACACCGTGCAGTAGTTGCCGTTCTCCAAGGCGCACAGCTTCTGCTCCAGCACAGCCACCGTAGGGTTGGCAGAGCGAGTGTAGGAGTAGCCCTTCGCCTGGTAGCTGTCGATCGACTCCTGCACGAACGTGGTGGACTGGTAGATCGGGGTGAGGATGGCACCCGTGACCGGGTCGGGGCGGACGCCGGCGTGCACCTGCAGGGTGTCGAAGCCCTGCGCCTGCGGCAACCACGAGCCGGAGCCGGCCGTGAATTCAGAGACAAGGTGCTGCTGCGAGGACATGCTTGCGAGCTGATACGAGAATGACGGTAAAGAAACGACAAGAAAAAGGAAAAAAGCGAAGTCGAAACCGAAAAGCGAATGGAGGCGAGAGAAGTTGTTGGTAAAATGAACACAAGAAGGACGTCGAAGCGTTAGTAGTACGATCGGAATGCTCCCGTGTGCACAAAGGTCGGGTTTGAGGGGGAGGGGTTGTCGTGAATGGACAAGTGTGTAGGTGGAATAAAGGCTGAACTCTGGAGAAGAGAAGGTGAAGAGCGGGGGCGTTGGCAGGCCAGGAACTGGTGAGGCAAGGCGCGGTGTAGCCTGTGTGCCGTGGAGAGGTGCCAGAAGAAGCGTGAAAGAGGGAGGGAACCACCATGGGCGAGTGCGCGGTGGAGAGCGAGCGAGCAAGATAAGCAGGTCAGCCAGTCCACGCTAATGGCAGTGATGGCGGGCATCGGCGCGGGCTCTTACAGTGCGTGAAGACCTGCTGATTCTATCAGTTGATGATAGGCCACATGGACGACACAGATAAGTATTTTACTTATTTTACTTGCTTCGCTTGTGTGTTTGTGTGTACGTTTTTGTTGGGGAGGAAGGGGTATTCACAGTCGAGCGCTGCGACTAGCATGCAATAAGCGCGTCACCCGCGAAAACAAAGAGAAATCGTATCTCTTTTGGCCGGCGCATCGTAGCCCTCTCCCCGCCATCCTTGTCACGGGTGGCCGCAAGCGATGAGCTACGCTCGATGACAACAGCGGCAGCAGCTCTAGCCAACAGCGTGTTGGGCTCCGCGGCGACAAGCCCCGTCGCCAGGCCTCTTTCCCTCAGCCTACCACTTCCGGCACTATCCACAATCCATCCACGGCACTCACAAGCGATACGTTACTACACGGCGGCTATCAGACGGCACCACGCTCACCCAGCATACCGCCTCCGAAAGGAGGCGATGTGGGCGCGGGGCTGCACTTTCGGTGCAGTACTTCCATAACGTCATGGTCGGAATGATCAGATTTTACCCTACGAAGTTTGTTCATCATCAGCTCGCTCTCGTGCCCTTTTCTGCGCATTTGCAGCACTCGCATCAACGACAGCAACAGCAGCATTCCCGCACGCGAATACCCACGGTACACGCCAATTTTCTTAAACTCGCAAGGGCTGAAACGAAAACGCGCCGCGTCGGTTTGGGAGGCTTACTCCAGGGCGAGAGTGAAGTGCGTACCTACTCCCCCTCCTCCTTCATACGCACACACACTACTCACAGGCAAACACCCGAACATGGGGTGCAAGCTCAAGACTCTTTTCCGCGGCGCCATTACCTCGCAGCCCCTCCTCTTCGCCTTGTCCTTCCCCGTACAGTAAGCGGCTTCCCTCATCTTGCAAAACACTGGCGGATCTCACGAAAGCTGAAGTACGTCTCGCAGATCCGTGTTTAATTCGGCTGCATATGCATTTTTCGCTTATGTCTCCCCTGCAAGACAAGAGCCCTTCCCGCTCTCTCTGCCTCAAAGAAGGATCGAAAGAGATAGTTAAGCAACGCCCGTCGGCAAGAACTCCTCTCTGCATGCGCCCGCTCACCCGCCCACATGCTGACTCGCTCTTTACTCAACGCTATACCCCCCCCCTCTCCCCCACCTTGGCATCTCCTCCATCTTTCATTCATGCCGAAAGTCAAAGTGCTCTGATGAAAGGAGAAGGGCTACGAGTGCACACGACTCGCAGGAGTGTGTCCCCGACTGGTGAAGCAGCAGCAGTCAATGTCTGGTATTCCGGCGCTATCAGGGCACGGCACAGCTCCGGCTACATAACTTTCAAAAAAGTGTACACTACAATCAACAGAAAAACGAGAAGACGCGAAAGAGGGAATGCGAACAGCGGAGTGAGAAGTCAAGTAGTTCACAGGCGATGGTCGCATCCTCAGAGGCGTGCCGACACGGACGGGCACCCTGATAATAGGCCTACCAGCAGTGACCCATGAGGGCGCGTGCTGTGGGAGCGGTGGGGCGACGCCCATCACGTGCAGTGTCCAATAAAGCAAATGCAGCTCCAAGCATGGCCAACTCAGTGAGAACGACTCTATTGCCATCCGTGCTCGCTCATGATGTGTGCTTCGGCATACGTGAGAACATTTTGGTATGTTTCAGACCTGTTCATGTGCAGCAAAGACAACAAAGTATATGTAAAGCGGGTCATCAGGGCGAGAGAGCAGCCGTGGATCGAACATGCGCTGCAAGAATCACGCAATGCCGAGTAACACCGCGCGTGGGGTGAGGCTGGAACCATGGAGACGTGGGCTGTCTGCCTCACCGCAATCCGCCGCCGAGCCGTGAAGCAATGGAAGAGGAAGTGCATCATCAAGGCAGTGCCTGAAGCACGCATCTATGGATCTGTAAGAAAACAGAGCACACCCACGCATACGAGCAACGCCAAGAAACCGATGCGCCTGACTAGAGAAGACGCAGGCGGCCCTCGTTAGCGTGCATGCACGTTGTGGAGTCGGCGACACGATTCTTCTTGGGCTGCTACAAACGTGATCGTGGCCGCGCGTCGCTTCCGCAAAGCGCCAGAACAGACCGATCCGCCGACAACAAGAATCCGCAGTCGTGCCCGAGGGTAGGCTGCAGGCAGACTGGCTTCTCGAGAAAGCGGGAGAAGTTGGACTCGGATAAAACGATTCGCCTGTCAGTATGCACCCCCTATAACCTTGCCAAGGCGGAAAACGAAAAGTAAGACAACTGAGGAAGGTATCCTTCTCTCCTTTAGATAGATATATAAGGAGATAGATGTATTCTCTGCCGCGCTCGCTCTCGCGGACGGTGTGCGGGATTTCCTCCAAAAGTTTCTCGCACCCTTACCCACTTTTCTACAGAAGTCGATGGCGACTGCTTTTTGGCGCATCACAAACACCGCGCCACCCCGCGCGTCCTCGACTTCATCGTATCGACTGCGACGTCGTGTCGAGGTCGGAGAGCCCGATCAAGTTTGTAAATGTGTTGCCACTCGGTGACCACTCATCATCGGAGCGCAGGGACAGCTGAGACAAGTTGTCTGACGTGAGCGGCAGCGACGACGGGTCTGCGTGACGCCCTCTCTGCGGTGAGGCTGCCGGCCGTGCACGAATGTGCACTTTGCTACGCGTTTGCCGCTGGCGGCCGGGGAGCGGAGGGGAGGAAAGCGGCGCTGGTACATCGGTGGCAAACGTGTCATCGGCCGCCTCGCGCCGTCTCGGGTGTGTCTGCCGCGTCCGTTGCGCCGCCATCGCGCAGGGCAGTGCGGGGTCCAGCCAACGCATCGTTGACACGAAGACATCCCGACCGACGCCGCCGCCGGTGGCTGTCATCAGTGCACTTAGTTGTTCTTGGAGCTCCTGAAGTACTTTATTGGGTAGTCGATGGGGATCGCGATGCTGCCTTCCGTTTTTAGCAGATGCGGCATCACGAAGAGCTGCTCGGTTACCCTTTGCCACCCCACCTGAGGCTGGACAGCGTGCAGAACCTCTCCCCTCATCACGGATCGGTGGGCGTCGATCGGAATCTATCGCCGTCGTTGCCACTGACTCAGGCGGTTGTCGTCGCCGTTGGGCATCGGCTGCGCGGAGCAGCTCCATGTTATAGTAGCGGAGCGCCGTCTGCGAGCGGGCTACGCGCACCGCCTCCATCATGTCGCGTAGCCTCTCCTCGTCAAGCCGGAGCTCGGCTTGCTCATCCTCCAGGCGCTGCTGTGCAAGGACGAGCTGCTGCTTCGCCTCCGCCACAGCCGCTTTCTTCTGGGAAAGTTGTGCCTGCACGTCCGCTATGGCGACAGATCGGCTCTGCACGTCCGCCGCTCTCCGTCGAAGTAACTCGATCTCTCTCTGCGCTAGAGCTTCCATATCGCCAAAGCCGCGGTGCATCGCAGCGGTCTCGACTGCCAACTCACGCTCCTCTGTCTCAAGGAGACCAAGGCTTTGCTGGAGCGCCAGCAGGGCTTCGTGGAAGCGCTCCTCGGCGGCCTGGCGCTCCTGCTGCACAAGGTGTTGCCAACGGCGGTACTCCCGCTCCCACTCGTCTTTGCTGCGCTTGTACGTCGTCTCCTGCTGCGCTAACCACGCGCTCTCGTCTTGCAGGTGACGGTCCAGGTTTTGAGAGGCGAGACGCAACTGCGAGGCGCAGTCCTCGAGGGCAGCGCGCTCCGCCTCGGTGTTGCTGCACTGCGTCGCCGCCAGCTGCTGGAGGCGCTCCAGCATTTCCGTCTGTTCTTTGAAGTGACCTTCACGCTCTACCTCGACGCCCCGCCGGCTCTCGTCCACCGCCGCCTCATACGCTTTCACTGCCGCCGCGGCATCCTCAGCGGTTGCCATGATGTCGCGCAGGAGCGCCGTGGATTTCGTCACGTCCTCCTGTGCAGCCGCTTGGATCCGCTGCTGCTCCGCGCGCAGATCCTCCTCGCGGGCAAAGTAAGCCTGGAGCTGCTCCATCTGCTTCTGGTGCAGCGCCTCTTCCTTGGCCATGGCGTCCTTGTGCCGCACCTCGGCATCACGGAGGCGCTCTATGTGGAGGCTATGCCGTTGCCGGCGCTGTTCCTGCAGTTCAGCCTCCCGACGCTGCAGTGTGGCCTCCAACTCGCGTTGGAGAAGCCGCTGATGCTCCGCTGCCCAGGCCTCACGCGACTCAATGTACACGCGTTCCATGCCGAGCGCTTCGTCCTGTAGTCGCTTCAATTCCTGCTGCGTCATGGCCTGCATGTCAGCCAGCAAGGACTCGTCCATCTTCAGCAGCCGCTCCCTCTCCTGATCCTCTGCGGACCGCCAGAACGCCAGCATGTCATCAAAGAAGCGTGCGTACTCCATTCGCTCGGCCTGGGTTTCGCTCTCCACGCCGACGGCGAACGAAGTTTGAATCTCGCGCTGCACGAGTGACTGCAGCTCTGATCTCCACTCATCCATCTTGAGCCCTTCCGCCTCCTCTGAGTCGAACACGTCGTCGAGCCGGCGCAGAACAGCCGAGACGGCGGCCGTGAGAGCCGTCTTCACCACATCCTTGGCAGTCCCTGCCGCACCACCGCCGTCGCCGCTCTTCTCCTTTAGCAGCTCGCGAAGATCCGCTTCCTCCTTTCTTGCGGCGCACAGCTGTTGCTGTGCCTCCGCAATTTTGGGGTCGTACTCCGCCTTTACAGCCTGCTCTACGCTCTGACGCGCCGCCCGCAGTGCCGCCTCGTGCTCGTCCTGCGACTCGCGAATTTTTGCCTCGGCGGCGCTCGTTTCGTTCTCGACAGCGGCACACAGGCGGCGCAGCTTTCCGTTCAGCTGCTCTACTTCAGCCTGCTTCTGCGCCTTTGCGGCGCGCCATTTCTCCATCAGCGCCATCTCACGCTCCCTCGTGGACTGCAGAAGCTTCTGCTTGGCTGCAATCTGCCGCTGCAACTGTTCCACCGTGACCTCGTGCGATGGAGGAGGTGGTGATACCGCCGCAGGCGCTGCGGTGGACGACGTCTTCGCTGTCGGTGGTGAATGCACGCTTGGAAACGCAGAGGTCGGGGATGCACTTTGCGCCACATCATCATCGGAGCCGCCGAAAACGTCTAGCAGCGAGCTTTCTGTTTTTCGTGAAGAGGCCGGTGCTTGCGGCCTCGCACCCAAGCGGCCAGCTGCCGGTGTCCCCCGTCCAGCCTCTTGAGGGCGCCATTGCCGCTCTTGCTGCTGCGCCTCCCGCTGCTGCTGCAGTGCGCGGCGTCGTGCCTCGAGCATCGCGGTTTGCCCAGAAGTCGCGGTGAGCCCCGGCGGGTTTGACTGTGGCATCCACGCATCGTCATCGCTGCTACTGCTGCTGAAGGCCATGGGGGTAACGCAAAACAGCGGAGATGCGAAATGGCGCGTTGGAGGTGCTGCCGTGCAGCTCTACCTCGCACCCTCCCTCTATGGGCTACGCTAGAGCGAAGAGCAGGCAATGCGGGCAAACGAGGCGCCGCGTGCTCGACGCCTACAGGAACTCTCGTGAAGCTCGCCTGCGTCGAGGCACACGCAGAGGGTGCGGACTAGCGCCGGACGGGTGATGTGAGGTTGGGGCACAGGCAAGCGGAACTTCTACGGAGTCTATTTTGTAGATTTGTGCGCGTAAACGCAGGAGGTGAGGCGCAAAGAAGACACCAACATACGCCAAGAGAGACGTGCCGAATGGGGTGGACACTCGACAGCACGGATCGTAGGGAGTGATAAGTAGAGGGGGAGAAAGGGGAGGGGGGGGCCTCGGTCACCATTTGCTTTCCGGAGTGCAAAGCAGCTCGCCATTCATCTTTTCGCAGCAGCAGCAGCCTATCCGTGTGCGGCATTCTCGAGGGCTCCGCCTCACTGGGCAAACGAAGAACGAAGGGCCACACACGCATCGTCTGCACCTCCGCAAGGGTGCCTCTGAAGCCACCAAGTCGCCCGCACCAGCCTCAGCAGCGGCTCATTGCATTACTGGAATAACAGCAACGCGCAAACACATGCTGTTTCTCAGCCCCCTTCACAGCTCCTCACCCCTGCTGTGGACCACGTCTGTACTGCAGCCGGCGCTTCTATGTTGCCCTTTTCTTTGTAGTTCGTTAAAGCTTTTCATTGTATGTGCAGCGAGAGACTCTCGCTTCTCCATCAGCTTCTATACAACACTTTATCGGCTTGCTTGCTGCAAAAACTCAGAGCCGGGCGCGCGCGCCAAGTATGAAGTTTCCCGGGCAGCCCGTCAGCAAGCGCACTCTCCAGCCACATCCTTGATTGGCTTGCGCTGCGTCACGGCCTCTTTGACGAGCTGAAAGGCCCCTAGCAGCCCACCAAGCCCGGCTGACTCGCGCGCTCCGCCTGCCGCGTAGTACTCAAGGTCGGATAGCTTCATGAGCAGAAAGCACTTGCAGTCCTGCGGTAAGTCCATCGCCATCATGACAGGGTGGATCTCGCGAGTCAGATCCGCTATGGAGATGCCCTTCTGCACAACGCTTTCCTCCACCTTGATCCAGCTTGTCGCGAAGTCGCTGGAGAGCATATCCGACACGATCGCCGTCACGTCGGCAGGGGTCGGGTTCCCGGTGACTCGATAAACGGACTCCTCTGTAACCTCATTTGCAGAGAGCGCCGAAGCCTGCATGGTGTTGAGGCACCGGCGCAAATCACCGTGGCTGAGGCGGAACGCGGCCGCCAGCCCGTCGGTCGTATATTTGACACCCTCCTGCTCCGCCACGAACCGGAGGCGCGGCATCATCGCCGATTTCTTCACCGGCGCGAAGCGGAATCGAGTGCACCGAGACTGCAGGGCGGGTATGATTTTGTTGATGTGGTTGCACAGAATGCAGAAGCGCACGTTGCGCGTGTACTTCTCGATAACGCGACGCAGCGCCGCCTGGGCATCGTGGGACATCTGATCTGCCTCGTCGAGGATCACAAGTTTGAACTTTGCCGCCGGGCCGCCGCTTCCACCGCCAGTCGAGCTGCCGGAGCCCATCATCGAAAATATGGAGGAGGTGCTAGCAAACTCGCGAGTCTGCTGGCGCACCACGTCGATGCCACGGTCATCGGACGCATTCATCTCGAGCACGTTCGCGCGCACTCGATCCTTACCATAGAGGTAGTACGCGCATGCCTTAATGGTGGTCGTTTTCCCGGTACCAGGCGGACCGTAGAGCAGCAGGTGAGGCATGTTACCGCTGTCCATGAGGTGCCGCAGCGTGCTGAGAATGTCCTCGTGCGCAACAACGCTCTCCAGCGTGCTGGGGCGGTATTTCTCTACCCATGGCAGATGGCTGGCAGCCGCCTTGGCCTCTTCGCCTTGTCTGCCGGCGTACATCGCAAGGGTCTGCAGGAAGGACAAGCAACGGAAAAGGGGGGGCGCTAGAGCCTCAAGCCAAAAGCTCAAAGATGTGATGCACCCAGAGAGATTCGCTGGTTTAAAGTGACGATACTGCCGCGCGGATGCGATTCGTGCACCACTAACGGCGCCAGGCGTGCGCTTCTATGAGAGTAAAAGCGATGGACTCTATCGCGTGCAGAGAGTTTACAGACTATGCTGATGTGTGCTTATCCCTGCGTGTGGATGTTTTCTTTTTTGGCCGTTACTCAGTTGTATGCATAGCGCAGAGAGCTGAAGAGCCCCTCGCCGCAGATGCTCACTTCCACTGGCTTACGCGCCACGCAAAAGGCTCACAGACCCCCTCCGCAAAAAAAAAAACGAGGAGACCTCAACAAAGCAGAGGGCAACAAGCGAGGAGAAACCGCCGAAGGGTGGCATGCGGAAGTGCTTGGGGCAGGAGGAGGTCATGAAACAGAAATAGAGGGTGCGGAGAGATTTCCAGCGGGGCATGGCCGACGCGCCTACCAGCTACGGCCCACATCTCCATGGCCCTCCTTTGGAATCCTAGCTATGCAAGCATCCACATTGGCCAGTTGCGCAGACCAGAGTAGCTGGTGCACAGAGAAACAGCGCGAGAACCGCCAGAGCGGCGGTTCGATCCACACCTCTTTCAATTTTCCTTCTTCTTTTGCATTTCGTGTTTTGGTAGTCGGCATCACCTATGAACAGCCTTGCACACGCTCAAGTGTCCCTCCCACTCCTCCTTCGACTCACCTTAGCTGAAGCTAATGTTTTTTGTGCTATTTCTTAGAGGAACAGGTAAGAGAAAGAGAACGAAGCGTAGAGAAGGTGCGGCGACGATGTCACCTGTGGGGGAAGGGGGACGAGAAAAATAAGTTGGACAAACAAAAACGATCGCCACGAGCACCAAACAGCAACAATTTACTGAAGCACACGAAGACTGACATGCGTCTATAAAGTAACGGCATCACACATGCTGAGCGATGTCACACTTTTCTGCGTCACTTCGCCAGCGCCGATGATAACATGGTGAGCGCGCATGCGCCGTCGGCCATTGAGCAGCGTCTTTTTCACCATTTAAAACATCTGGCATGTGCGGCTGATGCACAAGGACGCCAGGCAGCATCGTAACAACCCCAAAACACGCCCACAGGGCTTCGGAAACCAACGTGAGAAAGGAGAAGAGACGGGGTCTACTCACGCGATCTCCTCTCACCTTGGCCGTTCAGCACTGAAAATACGCGTGGTGCACCGACGCAGGAGGCAGCAGCCACAGACCGGGGAAAAGGGCGCCGCGGCACACGGAGGGCAATGCCAAGTTTTGTTCTTTTTTTTTTGCTTTCTCCCCTCTTCCTATTCTTTCGACGATGCCCTTGATGTACGCCGTCGTGTCATTGGCACTCTTCGACACCCTTGCGATTCTTCGGCGCGTATTTCACTAGATTGCGCGGCGGATCACCTAGCTCCGAGTACTTGTTCATGAGCTCCAGCAGTTGTATAAGCCGTGGATCTTCTGCGCCAGAGATGGGGTTCTGCAGTAAGTCGCAGATCTCTTGCGCCTTGGCCCGTTGGCGTTCGTAGCGCTCACAGTCCTCATGCGACAGCTCGCTGCCGTGAGCGTCCATGTAGGGTCCGTACGAGTCTCGCATAAGCTTTATGGGTTCCACGAACTGAGGGTCAGCTAGCGTGGAAATCAAGGCCGATGCCATGGCCTCCGTGGCACGACCCACCTCGGAAGGAATTTCGGCGCCGTCGCCAGCCGGCGCCGCCGGTGGTGCTGCCGAGGATGACGACGCCGCTCCCGGCGTCGCGGCTGGGTCCAAGTGCCCTACCTGCGTGGCGCTGGAAAGCTGTTGCAGCATCTCCATGCACCGCCGCGACGCTTCATCAATCTCCGCGTCACCGACGTTATTGCAGTCGGGAAGTTTGCCTTCTTGCTTCATCTGCTCCAGTAAATCGTTTGCCTTGTCGATGTCCTCCTCCTCCATCACGCGCATCAGCTCCTTGACTCGTAGCAGGTTCGCCTTGTCCTCCTCGCCCAAATTCTCCTCCCCCTCCAGCGAGGAAACCATTGTCATGACACTTTTCTTGAAGCTGTCGAGAGACGCGTCGTCAGCGCCGTCGCCGCCGAGCATGGACATGAGCATCTTCATCATGTCGGCGTCGCCGCCGGCTGTGCCCGACGCCTCATCCAGAGCCTTTTGCAGATCGTCCTCCAATTTCGCGTCCCGCACGCGAACCTCCTCCTCATGCTTGCGCTCCTGCTCGTCGACCATATCCATCGCCTCGTCAAGAAGCGCGTCGAGGTCGTCATCGGACATTTTTCAGCTAAAACCAACAGCGGGTAGTGGGGCGCCCTTCAAGGGGGCGTGGTCCTTAGATTGTCGCTTCAGGGGATGTGCGGACGTTCTGTTGCTATGATGGGAGAAACGCGTGGTTATTTGCTTTCGTCCATCCCCTCCCACAAAATGAATATACTTTCGTATAGATATACCTCGCGAATCCGCGAGAGAAGAGTAGATGATGATGATCTTTGCTACTCAGTTCCAACTGTGCGAATCAGCCCTTGACTTGCGCATACACACACATATATATATATATGCATGTGTATATGTGTATGTGTGTGTGTTTGTGCGTCGCTGGCCACGTGTTGGGGAGGAGAATGCATGGAGGAGGAGTGAGTGGAGACCGCGAAAACAATACGAATGGCGAGAGGACGGCGATCGCATTCAGAGGGGAGAAAAGGAGAAAGACGTCCGTTGTATGTATGCAGAGAGGATGGGCTCGGCTCCGGGCAGAGACGCGGTTCTTGCCCCCTCCCTGAAACCTCTCGCGTTCTTCTCTAATCAATTGCGCGTACGCCACACATGCACACGCACGCGGACACGTAGCGAACGCCACGCGCCGAAAAAAACTCATTGCCGCCGTGCGAAAATGCGATGAAGCTTCGAAAAAAAAAAAAACTCTGTTCCCGCGTAATACAGCGGTAATCTACCGCTCTGCTTGTGGAGCAAAGGGCTCCCTTGCGTCTTTGCTCGGCGTTGGCTCCGTTGCGCGAGCACATGTGAAGGTGAATATCAGAGAGGGAGGGAGATACCGACCCGGGAAGCGACCCACTCGATCCCGCCGCCTCAAACGCCTCCTCAAGCTCGCAAGAGAGCGGGAGGCAGATGGCAACGCCGTAAGTGGATGGGTTATTGCAGCAAGCTTGCAACGAACGCACCCACGTGGCCACTCTCGGGTCAGCGACGCTGTTTGCGTAAGACGCGGCGATACTTGATACGGTGCTCCTTCGCCGCCTCCTTGCGTGCCGTTTTTCGGGCAAACTTGGCGTCGATCTTCTGGTTTTTCTTGCAAAGACGCGAGTACGAGGGTGCTGCCTCTACTTGATGGGCGGTCGAGTCGTGCACTTTCAACGAGGGCGACAACGACGCTGCGGTCGATGAGCCGTGATGCTGCTCTGACAGAGAAGATGAAGAGTGTCCCAACTTGACAGACGAAGCGCCGGTGTCGCAATTCTTATGAGACATCTTATGGTGCTGCTTGGCATTCCGCGCCGCCCTTTCGAGTTCCTTTGAGGTCGCGCGGCTAATCACCGCCGCGGTGATGCGTCGGCGGGCTTCCTCGGCCGACTCGCCGCGGTCGGCCTCCCTACGCTCCACCTTGTTCTGCGACTGAGCAACGCTGGCTTGATGGGCCTCGGCATTCTTGCGTCGCGTCGACTTTTCATTGGAGGCAGCTAACGAGAAGTCGGCGAAGAAGTCGTCGACGCCGTCCTGCCACTCCTCCTCCACCACTTCGGTAGCCATGTGGGCAAGGGTGTCCTCGAACTAGCAGGAACGGTGCCGATTCGAATGTGAGATAGCAGCAAGGCTAAAACGGTACAAGTTCCTGGCAAAGTGCACTAGAAAGCACGAGGGCCAAACGAGTGTAGGTGTCCAATGAGAGGCAGAGAAGGAAAGCAGATGAGTGCACGGTCATTGAGGACGGCACACGCGTCCACATGCGAATAGCAAGAAAGAGACACACACCGTATAGTAGTGAGGTGAGTGTAATGGAGGATGGCAACACAAGAAAAAGGCATATTCGACAAGAAGAAGAATACGGGACCAGGAAGAAACGGAGAGGAGAGGGGAGGGGAGAGGAAGGAGAGAGACGGACACAGCCCGAAACTCGGAGCCTTATGACTGAGGCTCTACCGCTTTGAATGTGCGGCTTGCACTCTTCTTCTTCCCTGAGCCAACGCGCAAAGAGCGCCATGGCGGCGAGTGGCTAACGACGGCCGAAACACCTGCGCTGGCGCAATGGCATCGCCTTCATCTTTGCTGACATCATCGAGAGTGCCGTCCCCAGCGCCCTTCTCCGCCTCGGCTCTTGCCACTCGCGTCACGCGCCATGGTCCTTTACGCAGCGCCTCGGCATGTGACCCGTACGAAGTAGAGAGGGTCCCATCGGGGAAGTGTGGCGCCTCGCAGGAGGCGTCGCCTTCGCTCCTTCGCGATTTATTTGTTGAGTGTGGGTGTGCCGCTGTTAGTTTGTCGTTATTTGCTTGTTTTTTGTTTTCAAAAATGACGAAAAAGAACGTAACCGAACAAAAAAAGATCGAGCAAATCACTGCGACGTTAGCGGAGATCACTGCAGGCGCCTATGAAAAGACGTGCACGATTACTGCTCCACCGTCTTCGTGGTCAGGCCCTTGAAGGACGCAACCGGCACGTTGGAGATAACCGTGTAGAAGTGCTTGTGCTTGTTGCCCTCTGTCGTCTCCGACTTGCGCTGGATCAGCACGCGCACGCGGCCAGGGACGCCCTTCACGCCCTTGTGCCAGATGTACGTGTTCAGCGACGCGTCAATGCGGTTGTCCTTCGTCTTCATCAGACGACCCACAAACGCCTTGATGCGCTTGATCGCCAGCGGAGCGCGCTTCGAGAAGGTCTTCTTCTTCAGCAGCTTCGACAGGTGGATCGTCGCCTCCATGCTCACAGCGTCCGGCTTGCGGCCAGTGCGCTTGCGCAGAGACGCGCGGGTCGCACCGCGCACGCGCGAGTTCTTCGCCGTGTTGCCGACGCCGTGGAACTTCTTGCGCTTCTCCTCGTCCATGTTCGCGAGCACGCGCTTCCAGCGCTTGTCATCGCGGTTCTTGCGACTCTCCGCGTCCTTCTTGCGGGCATCGATGATGGCAGCCTTCTTCTCCTTGCCGAGCACCTTGCCCTTCATGCCAGCGCGCGTCATGATTGAATCACACACAGCCAATGCTGCTGGGTAAAAAAAGTGGTTTCGTGCATGTGCGGAAAAAGAGGGTGTATGTGTATGTGCGCACGTGTTTGAGCACGCCAACGCCAAAGGCGTGCGCATCGAGCCACCAAGAGAGGGAGCAATGAAGCCAAAGGCACGTAAAAGAAGGGGTACGGAGAAAACGGTGACAGGGGATAAGCGTAGAGCAGGAGGGACGAGCAATCATTGCCAAAGGAGACGCAGTGGAAGACGGGCTCTGCCGACTTAGCGGCACGTCTTCACAGCACAGGCCGGCGGAGCTCGAACAGCTCGCAGAAGCGGCTACGCGGCCCGAAAGGCTTCTTCGTTCACTGCGGCTCTTCCTGCCTGAGCAAAGAGAAGGAGGTTCTTCTCATCCGCCTTCGACACCGACGCGACCGCCAACGAAAGCGCCATCTCGCTCTCCTTGACCTCCGCGACCTCGCTGGTCGCTGCCCTAGCAGCGCGCATCCGCTTCTCTCGATGAAGAGAACAGGGAAAAGGGGGAGGGAGGGTGGAAGGCTCGGCAAGCGCTCGCAGTGGCCTGCGGGCCCTTTCGCACGTCCTCCGCCTTGGCGGCTCTCAGAGCTGTGATATTTCTTTAGGGGAGGGAAGGGCATACTAACAGCGCAAGTTGTACCTACAAGAGCATCATGAGGGACCCGTGTAGGCGTGTCTCTCTGTGCAGCATCTGCGAGTGGGAGGACATATCGTCAGAGACGCTCACTGGACACGGTGCACGCCTCGCATAAGCGTGCACACACACACACCGCAGGGAAGTCACCCCTGCAGAGCACGTCCTCGCTGAAACCCAACAAAACAAGCGTAAAACGACAGAAAGGAGAAAAAGCGAAACGGATTCGAAACGAAACCGAGCACACGCATAACACCGAGAGGCTGAGGACAGACGCGCACGATTACTGCTCCACCGTCTTCGTGGTCAGGCCCTTGAAGGACGCAACCGGCACGTTGGAGATAACCGTGTAGAAGTGCTTGTGCTTGTTGCCCTCTGTCGTCTCCGACTTGCGCTGGATCAGCACGCGCACGCGGCCAGGGACGCCCTTCACGCCCTTGTGCCAGATGTACGTGTTCAGCGACGCGTCAATGCGGTTGTCCTTCGTCTTCATCAGACGACCCACAAACGCCTTGATGCGCTTGATCGCCAGCGGAGCGCGCTTCGAGAAGGTCTTCTTCTTCAGCAGCTTCGACAGGTGGATCGTCGCCTCCATGCTCACAGCGTCCGGCTTGCGGCCAGTGCGCTTGCGCAGAGACGCGCGGGTCGCACCGCGCACGCGCGAGTTCTTCGCCGTGTTGCCGACGCCGTGGAACTTCTTGCGCTTCTCCTCGTCCATGTTCGCGAGCACGCGCTTCCAGCGCTTGTCATCGCGGTTCTTGCGACTCTCCGCGTCCTTCTTGCGGGCATCGATGATGGCAGCCTTCTTCTCCTTGCCGAGCACCTTGCCCTTCATACCAGCGCGCGTCATTGCTAAGAGTTTACGTGATGACCCGGTTTCTAAAGACAGCGCGTGCGTTTTCGCGTTTGGCGTGTACGGCAGTAGGCGTTTTTTTTTGGGGGGGGTGGGGGGGGGGGCAAGAGTAGTTGTCGCGTTGGAAAGAGACGATGCCAAACCCGCGGGAAGGGGCGTTGTCGGAAATTTTACACAGAAGAGGGTGAGTGCGAGATTACATAGAGAAGGTACAAAGGAGGGCATGCACTGCCTTGAGCCTGTTCTTTTCAATGGGATAGGAGCGTGAGGATGATTTGAGCCGGCAGCATCGATAGCATCCCTCAGCACACACGCCGCGTCTCCGCTGTATCGCGGTTCGCCTTCGCTACTCAGTTTTGAAGCCAGCCGATGTGGATGTGCAAGAAAAAGAAATTCAAGAGAAAACGAAAACGAAAAGACGCACACGAACGGTGGCGATGTTCCACTATTCCACATCACAGCGCAGAGCGGCACAAAGAGTGAGAGAGAGCGCAAGTGGAGGGAAGAGCAGACGGCAGACGCCCCGTGAGAGAAAGAGAGAGAAGGGAAGCGGGGAGCTCGATGTCCTCACTTCTCTTTCTCCATCCCTACCACCACCAACCAGCAGCAGTACCCACGCGTTAGTCCGGCTCCGCTTCGAGCTGCCCTCCTCCGCGCTATCAAACCAGTTTGCCAGAACTCTTCACCAGCTCAAGCACCTCGGTAACGTCATACCGCTCCAACCTGCCGTCAAATCCGGCCATCACGAGATACTGGCGTGCCGAAAAAGCGCTGGCGGATCTGCTCCCTCGAGCAGCACCACCGCTCCGCTTAGAGGCCGCCTCAGTTGACGACGTGGCAGCGCCGGCGCGGCCATTGTCGAACGTGTTCACCGGCTCAGCTGCTGGCAGGGGCGTAATCGTCGGACCACTCCAGGCACAAGCCGCCGCACAGACGAAGCCGGGACCTTGGCGATGCAGCACGTGACGCTTGCGGGTACTGACATACTCCACCGCCCCGCCGTCCGACCAGACAATCAGCTCAAGAGGTGACACATGCGTCGTCTCGAGCGGAGAGGGCGCCCCTGCACGCGCGTGGCGAGTGGGTGTCGGCGTCGCCGCCTTCCTCCTCGCTCCTTCGTTCGCTTTATTTTTTTCCAGTCGCGATAGCAATTTAGCGGCAGCCTTGGCACCGCGCCTCTGCTCGAATGGCTGAGACGCACTGGTGTGCAGCGTGGCTACGGCACACAGATTCCAAACCCACACACCTGGCTTGAAGAGAATAATTTTTTTGAGTAAGAGCAGCAAAGGCATTTCTTGCCGGACTGATCCCCAGAGTAGCACCTCCCCTGTTGCGTGACCCGAGTAGAGGTACGAGTTTGGATTGCTGCTTGTGGGATTGGGGCTCGCTGCCAGGCATGTAACGCGGCGCTTGTCGTACCTCCAGACTCTCAGCGCAGCAGGGAACCGCGTATCATCCGGTTCCTGCTGCTGCTGCTGCTCTACAAACGCCTGTTTTGCGCTGTACGGAAGGATGCCGCATTTTCTTTCCAGCACATCAATGGCTTCCGCTGACACCGAGGCTGGCACCACTCCAATGTAGTCCGGCGAATCCACTGGCGCTGCCGCAGCTGCCTCCTCCTCGACGGCTGCCTGATCGCTCAATGGATTGCACCGCCTGCGATTGTAGAGAAACGTCTTGAACACACGACCGAGCCGGTACACCGGCTCATGCACCGACGTAGGATCATCGCGTGCGTCGGCTGTCACGTCGGCCTCGCCTGTGGGATAAGGCATCGTGTCGTGATAAGCCCATGTGGCGCAGTTCCACACGCAAAGAGTGCCCTCCTCTTGCCCCACTACAAGCAGCGGCGTCGAGAGAGACATAGAAGGGGCAACATAGGTGAGGGCCGTGATAAGACCCTGGTGCTGGAACGCATACAGCAGCGCGAGTTCCGACGAAGCGGTCGTGACGCGGAGCACGTATACGTCACGCAGAGAGGCCGCGCAGCAGATGGCAGGCCCATCGTTGACTTTCGTAGATGCCCGCCTGAATCGCGCACCAGTCGTGCAGTGCTCCATCTTCGATGCGTTCGCCTTTTCCGCAGCGCATGGCGACGTTTCAGGGATGAGCTGCAGGGCTGTGATGGCAGCGCGGCCAGGCCTGCATATGCTCTGCATGCGATACGTCACTGGGCACCAGACAGCAATCACGCCGTCCTCGGTGCCGGTCAGCACCCAGCGTATATCGTGGCTGACGACGAGGTCAGCGTTAAGGGCATCACAGTCTGCCCTGCCGGCTGCCGCTGCTGCTGGGTTCGCCGCCGGCGGAGGCTGCAGCGACGTCGCGCTCGAGGCGGCCGAGTTGCACATCGGAAAGCATCGAACAGCATTCACCCACTGTGGATGGCGTAGTCGCACCCGCAGCTTCTGCGTTTGAATGTTCCACACGCAGACATCCCCACTACTGCACGCCGCATAGAGGCAGCCACCGCTCGGGTCGACGTCGACGTCGTTGACAGAATCGTTGACACCACGATACGCGCAGCGGAAGGAATCAAAGGCGGAGGCGACGCAGCTCATGGTGGATCTTAGAAAGAAAAAACAAGGAGGAAGGGACGGTGTATTGTATCGGCGCTGTTGCACTCATGTCCCCCCGGCCTGCACTTCGCAGGGCGTTCGTGCGTTCGTGCCGTTGTGTGGGTGTGTGTAGCCGCGCTTCCACTCCGGAGCACAAGAGTAGAAAACAAAAAATAAAGAGAGAAAAGACTCACGCCTGGGCCTTTCACGGGCGAGGAAGCGTTCGCCCACCGTCGATGACCACACCGACCAGAGAGCAGTGAGACGGTGACCGCTGGCTCACAGTAGCGTTCTCGTCTACGAGCGGAAGAGCCTCGGCAGACCGCTGATGAGCCGCCGCCTGTGAAAGAGATACCTCGTTGTGATTCTCATGCAACCGTCACGAGCCGCGAGGACAGCAGAAGAAGGAAAACGCGGAAAGGTAGGGAGGGGTTCCGTGAAAGCCGGCAACGCGCGCATAAGGGAGGTTGTGACACGTCCTGCTTTGAGCGAAGGATATTCAACGCAGCTGCTTGTGTGATCTGCAAGCACAGAAGAACAGTCGCGGCATCGAGCGACGTCACTTGGAGCGTTAAAAGACGCACTTCTTCGCGTGAAGGGGGGGGCGGTAGCCACAGGGTCTCGTGAGGGACGGTGGTTCTGCATGCTTATAGATTTTCCCTTGCAATGGATTCCAATCCCACATGTAGAGGTGGGCGGTCTTTTTTGTGGATGTTCTCATCTTTCTGTGAACCTCCACTACGTTGCAGCGCTGCGCGTTAAGCGCAGTAAGAGGAGGACGAGAGCGCAAGAAAAAAAAGGAAGACAAGAGGAAGCATGCAAGGGCGAGACAATGCAGCGGATGTGCCGGCAAAAGATGAGAGAGAGCGAGACCAGGAGAGACGACAACAGCGCGACAAAAAAAAAGAAAACATCCCATTGCACACGCAAAAATACACAAACAGCGAGCCGAAGGCGAAGCGAAGAGTCAGCAAGTCCGTGCAGAGCAAAGGGAGAGAGGCAGAGGCACACACATGCACTCACCCACCCACCCCTTAAAGAAAAAAAGCGCAAGCTGGACACACGCACATAGATGCATAGATATTCACGTGCACGAGTCGGTACGCCTAAGACGAGCGTGACATACCGAGTGCAAGAAAGCTGAAGTGAGGGTAGCACGAACAAGGAAAAGAAGTGCTGCCAGCCTGAAGGAGACATCAACGGCTCTTTTTCTTCGCTCTCCGTTCGGCGTGCAGAAGAGGCCAGGGGCGCACGCAAGCACAGAAAACAAAAGACGACCGACACACAAGCGAGTGTGTGACCTAAGGCAGCAAGCACGCGTAGTGCGACGCCCTTCTCTAAGGAGAGCGCCAGTGTAAGGCAAAAAGCAGATTTACGTGCGCAAGCGATGCATCAAGGCAGGCGAGGCAATCACTGTCTCCTCCGGCCGCCTTTGGCCTCTTCTCTCCTTCTGCAGCTGCGGGTTCCTTCTTAGTTCTGGGAGCGTTTGCTTTACTATGCACAGCTGCACCCTACTCTACAACGTTCCGCTGGGGCAGCGCTCCCCTTTGGGAAGCCTCCCACGTGACGTCGAGCATTGTGGCGTACGTACCTGCGTGTGAATGCCCTTGTCCGCGTCACAATAGATTTCTTCGCTTACTTTCTCAGAAGCGAGCACAAAAACGCACACGCCGTGTGACGCATAATAACGACATTTAAATCTACATTTTTTTTCCGTACGTTCCCGTGTTTCTTTGGCGCCTGCGCGTGCGCAGCTGATCGGGAAGGTGTGATAATAACGTTTTCATGTGCAAGTCGTGCGCGCACAGCTTCGAAGCAGCTGGAAACAAGCGGTCGGGCCAGCACGTTACAAATTGCTTGAACATGCCCTGCCCCACGTTCCCACCCCCTACAAAAATCGCTGTTTCCCGTTCCACGTGGTGTTTGAACACACGCACATGCACATGGCACACGGCACTACACGAGCGTGAACGCATGGCGGCGCCCTGTCGGGTACCACCACCCTCCCTAATACCCGCTCAGGGAGTCGATAAAGCGGCGCACATCATCCAGCGCCTCAGGTGACAGTTCCGAGCATAGTACTTTGACAGCTTGTACTACGCCTTCCTCGGAAGGCCCGGAGGGGTAAGATGAGACGGACTGATAGTCGTTGACGGCCTGAGCACGCGCGGCGGGGCTGGAGCGAGCGGGAGGAAGCGCAGCACAGCGGTTCGGATCCTGATACACTGACGCAGGCGGGGCCTTGTGAATGGTCGGATTGCCGCTAGCCCCGGAGCCAACACGGCCGTTGTACACATTACCGCCGCCGAAGCCACTGACGCTGTTAGTGGCCTTTCTAGGGTGCATGTTCGGACGACCTGCCTCGAACCCGGTGGCGCCGCTGTGGCTGGCGTGCGTGCTGTTCGCCCGCGCCTGTGCTTCGCGCTCCTGAATCGTTGGTGGTGCGATGCCCTCCAGCGGCTGCGCGTACTTTGACGGCGGGGGAGCAAAACTCAGCAGCTGCGGAAACACTGCAAGGGCATTGTTACGCTCCTCGTCTGTGATGTCGCGGTCATCGAGGCGCTCGAGCGATGGAATGGCGGCGACGACGAAGCGCCGGTAGTTAGGGTCACGGGTAATGGGATTGTCGACCAAATTGAGCACCTCTAAGCAGGGCAGGCGAGAGAGGTGTAGTACTTGGTTGATGTCGCGGATTTGGTTCTTGCGGAGGTGAACCTCCGCCAGTCGGCGACAATTCGACAAGGCACCGAGCTCTGAAATATCGTTCAGCGACATGGACAGTACCTCCAATGCGACGGCCTGCCGCAGCACACCGATATCTTGTATCTGCGACGCGCATACATTAAGCTTCTGGACTCGGCGAATATCGTCCGTCTTGGACCTCTGCAGCACCAAGTTCAGCGTGAGAACACCCGCCATGACGCGCGCTTCCCGCCCGGATGCTTCGCGGTGTGACACAAACCAAAAACGGGCACAAAAACAGAGAAGATCAACGGAAGCACGGGTAGTGGGTAAGGTGAACGAAAGGCCATAAAAGCACAGGAGAAACAGCACGAACAGAGAGGAGTGCGAGGACAGCGCTTGCGCGGCTGTGTCTGTCTGTCCGTATATGTGCGTGTGTGTGTGTGTGTGTGTGTGTATAAAGGGGGTGGAGGCTGACTGGGGAAGGTGTTTGCACGATCCACTATTGTTGGTTGCTTCGAATTGATTCGGTTTTCTTTTTGTTTTTTTTTTGATTGAGTGTGAGGAGAACAGGGGCAGGGGAGGGTGCAGAGGGTACACAAGATCGGTCATTTGTGCAGAGGTGGGTGGGTGGGTGTGAACTTTAGAGAGGCAATGGTGAAACGAAGCAGTTGGATAGGCTCTCGGAGATGCGGGGAAGCATGTTTGGTGAGAACAGCAAGCGGGAGGAAGGCCAACCAGCACGGCGTCCTTTGACTTGTTCTTTTTCAGCGAAGGAGAGCGCATCGTGTTCCCCCTTTCCTGATGTTTTACGTGATGAAATTCACTGCAGCATCAAAGAGCACAGCTGGCTCAGTGGCGGGCACTTGCGCCTTCATCTCTCTGAAGCAGAGCCGCTAGGCGACGCAAGAGGCGCGAAAGCGAGGCAGCACGGCAAGAGCCGGAGAAAAACCCCAGCAAATCGCTTCGGCAGCCCGCGACGTACCTCCGTATGTCAACGCCGCTAAAGATTTTCGTTCGGATCAGTAGAGCTTCCGATGGGGCGAGGGGAGAGCCAAGCAAGCCAAAACACAAGGAGCTTGGTTCTACAGAAGGGCACAGCATCGGCCAACACAATGCCCGGTGCCTCTTTTCGCGGCGGGGAGGGGGGAGGCATACAGTCACAGCAGGCAAATAAGCCCCAGCACACTCACATACATGCCGAGCCTCTGCAAGGAAGGAGTAAGGTAATCAGCTCCATCAGGCAAGAGAGCGAGAGGCAGCTTCCTCTGTCTGTGCCACAGAGGCGTGCGTGGCGTAGCACGTGCCAGACACGACACAAGCACAAACCACAAGACAAAGCACCGAAGCGCCAACGGAAGCTCGGTGCCGAAGGCGAGCCGCTTACTCACACACGCACCACGCGATCAGCACGGGGCCGTCAGGTTCGCATCTTCCGCTCCCGATCCCAGACGTGCTTCGCAAAAGCAATCACGAACAGCGACTGGTGAGGCTTCCCAGGCTCCGGCTGATGATATGTCTGCACCTCCGCCTCAAAGCCCATTGACTGCAGTGCTCCTTGAATGATGCCGCCCATGAATCCGGCGTAGTTCACGTTCCACCGGCCTTCGCTGTCCACGTAGTCGGGGGATGGGTGGACGTGGCGGAGAACGATAGGGTCGCTGTCGAAAAGGAAGAAGCGATCTGAGTTGCTCTCACGCTGGATTTCGCTGGCGGGACGGCCAAACCAGCGTGCCCAGAGCTTCTCCTGCAGCAACTTCAGGACCGCGTCAATCGTTAGCGGGCGGCGCTGCAGGTCGACGGGGTCGCGGACAGAGGAGAGCATGATAAGACGAGTCCCAACGTGCGCGCCAAGAGAGGTCAAGCGGGCCTCCACCTCCTCGACGTTCTTCACCTTTGTCGGGAACGTGTAGGCGCGTACACACAACTCCGAAAACAAAAAACTAAACGCCGACAACGCAACCTGGGTGTGCTCGCTGGAAGAGAGTTCGGCCGCGGCACCGCTCTTGTCCCTCACCACCTTGCCTGTGACGACGGTTCGCTGGCGCATTTTTCTCGCTCGCCAACGAGCGTTGAAGTACCTGTATAGATGTGGCTAGATGATCCAAGTACAAAATCGCGAGTATCCCTCTGTGCGGAAGACAGGCAGTGGATGTTGTTCTGCCCTCTCGAAGCGCGGTTGTCGTCCAGGCTGCGCTGAGGGGGGCTTGGCAGGGGGTGGGGTGGCGGCGGCGGCGCTTGAGCGATGGTGAAGACGCAATAAAAGGAATTAAGAGACGGACAAGAGGCACAGTAGGTGCAGAGAAAGACAGGGCGAAGAAGCACGAGGAGTGCACTAGTGTAGAAGCAGTGCTGCTTCGCGCTGTATTATTCGCTAGAAATGCGCTGCTGTTTTCTCTGTTTAGTGCTTCGCTGGTGCTGCATGTGCACGCGTGCGAGTGCGAGATGACGAAGAACCGCCAAATGCAGGCGCCGCGATATGTTTTCTTTTTTTCTTCGTGGTCGTTCCGACTCTTTGTTTTTGTCGTTGTGGTTGTGGTTATTTTGCATGACCCAATTAGCACGCTGCATATTCGGCCTGATCACCAGCAAAAAAAAAAAGTAGAGAAGCAGCAGCGCGTTCATGTTTCTTTTTGATTAGGAAGACAATGAGAAAAAAAAAAACACAAAAGAGGGGCAAACCAGAAGATAGAGAACGAAGCGAGCCCGAGGACACGACAACCAAAGGAGTGTGTAGGTGTGGGGGAGGGGGGAACCAAAAAAAAAAAAAATAATAAATAGTAATGAGTCACAAGAAATAATTCAGAAAAAACCGACGTTATGAATCCCCACACACCCAACGCCGTTTTTTTTTTCCTCGGCACTCATGTTGACCATGAGCAGGGTGTACTTGTGTTCCGTAAGTAGATGTTTCGGGGAGAGAATGGGCATAGCTCCGGCTTCCATGCTGCCTCTCTATCCCTCTATATATCGTACCTTCACGCAGTTGTCTCTGTCAACAAACTATAAGCAGGCGTGCAGAAATGCCTTTGCATGCGCGAAAAATGCATCACAAAGCACGTTCGCGGATGGAAGCAGACAAAGGAATCTTACAGCACGAAACTATGTCTCTTAGGTCTTCACCAATTATATTGAGAGCGACAGAGAGACGTACGATGAATGGGCCCGCGACTCTGTAGAGACGACATCACTTCGTCTTTGTTTGTTTTCTATGGATTCCGATTCCTGGCTACCGTGTGGCCGACGCATCCACCGTCCTCTCTCCCTCCTTCCTTTTCTTCATAGCCTGGACAAGACACGCAGGCGCTTATGTGTGTAACCAAAAGAGGTGCTGCAGCATGAAAGAGGCGCAGCACACGGAAAGGGGGGGGGGACACAGACAGACCCCGAGGCGTGAGACGGAGGAAGTGGTGATGAGTGTGGCGCGGGTGACGCACGTTGCAGGCCTCCAAGAACAAACAAACAAACGAAGCCCATCTGCTAGAAGCAGCCGATGGGTGAAAAGAGCACACTCACACACACACGAAGAAACAAGAAAAGAGAGTACACGCGTGGGCAAAAGAAATAAAAAAACACTTGCACTTGCATACATCGACATGTAATGAACCAGAGAGAGGGAGAGAGAGAGCCGACCAAAGGAGAGAGTGTGAGAACAAGGCAGAGAAAAAGAGCGAGGGACAAGAGACCTCCGGTGCGGCTGCACTCCCACACAAAGAAAAAAGAGGAACAGAGAAGAGCAGCGCAAACAGAAAAGAAAGTAGAAGAGGTAGAAATAACAAGAAGGAAGGGGAGAGAGATGCTCTTAGGGTGAAACGGCGTCCATGGCACATCTCGCACACATGTGCGCCTTGGAAAACAAAGGAAAGAGTCAGGAATCTTGACTTATACAAGGACGTGAAGAATGGAGGGGGCGAGGCCTCGGCTCTCTTCTTCCCCTTTTCTCTGTACTTGTTGGAGCAGCCGCCTGCTTTCGCAATGAAACGCCAGCAGCAGGGGAAATGGAGAGCAAGTAAGGGGGGCACTGAAAGAAAAGGAGAGGACGTCAGTCGATAGAAGGGCACCCGAAGAGGCGGATGATAAAACGGCACAAAACTGCACAAAAAGGTATGTGAAAGGACTTTTTTTCTGAACAAACGACTCGCAAGGGATTCGATTGTGTGTGCGTGTGTCTGTCAGTGAGCACCGCTGAGGGTGGTACGCGCGCTCGATTCCTCCTAAAAGCCCTCTCTTTTTGCCACAGTTTCCTTCTGCATGGCACAGCGCGGTCACTATGCGTGAAAGGTGGATTTGCCTTGACCCTCGCCCCTCCGATGGCACCTTTTCGGGCTCATTCTTCGTCCTCCGTCGGGTCGAGTAGTAAGCCACGCCTCCTGCCAAACATCAGCATGTCATCGTCATCGTCCAGCATAGGAAAAGCGCGAAATATTGAAAAAGACATTGAGACATATATACGGTACAGAGCACGGCACAAAGAGCCCTCGTGGAGGTTGTTGCTTCACGAAAGAAAGAGAAAGCGACGCACTACAAAAAAAAAAAGAGACGGAGAAAGAGATGCTCGTGAGTTGCCGCTTAGCCATACAGGAAAGAGACGAAGAGGCCACAACAGAGACCGAGGCGCACACAGACATACATGATCCATCGAAGTCGGAGATGCAAAGGTGAGTGAAGAAGGAAAGATAAGGAAACGGAGTTACAACAGAGGCGCCTCAGAACAATCAAAGGAAAAAGTAAGCGTCCTCCGCTGTTTTCTTTTTTCTTTTCGCGCTTCTTTTTCGGTGACCATGTTGTTCTGCGCGAATCGTTTCCCACACACCTGTCACACATTTTTTCGTTTTCTAAACCGTCGCTTGTCCTGTTCTTGGCGCCCGCCCTTTCCCGCTTTCTCGCTGTCTCTCTTAACATCTCTGACGCCTTTCGTTGGGCCAGCGAGTGCCTGTTTTAACGCCACAAAGTGAAACGCCAAGGGGCAAATGGAGAGTGCCGCACACACAAAAAAAAGAGAAACAAGACACACCGGACAGATTCACAGAACGCCAGAGAAGAAAGAGCTGAAAGGTATAGGCGTCGCGAAGATCGGCCGGTCTGAGGAGGGAGACGCTTTGGCATATTTCGTGGAACACGCAATACGCGGCTCACTTCAGGCCTCGAGAGGGATTTGCTTACGTGCCGGTGTTCTTAGTGCCCTCACCTCTCATGGCCGCTGATTACGCATTCCTTCACATTTCTTTTCTCGATAGTGAGCCCTCGTGGGCTCTCCTCTATCACGTTGATATCCGTAGAATCAGGAGCCGAGCATCGGCATTGACGGCATCCCTTCGATGCATTCTAACCAAAAAAAAAACACAAGAAACACGGAAGAGACCCTCCCCCCCCCAAAAAAAAAAAACACGGGCATGTCAAGGCACCAAGCCCGCAGGGGAGTCCTCCACTACTGCCAGGCCGAGCGAAAGCGAAATGGCCGTGAAACCACTATATCAGTGCCACACCAGCATCAGCCTCTGATGGTCAACAAAGAAATTCACACAGACACAGGCACACACCAAATAAGAAGGGGTGGTCACAGCACCGCACGAGCGAGATGATCCACACACACGTGCACACGAAACGTGGGAGCTATTCCTCGTGAGCGTTATACTCTCAGAGCGGCATGAGATGCGGTCACACACTTATTTTTCTTTTCGGTAGAGGGGGGAGCATGCGCGCACAGGCAGGAAAAGGCAAGGGTCTGATCAGCTTATGGCCACCGCACTTACGTCTCTTCTCCAGGTTAGAGGAAAATCACAGTCAACGCGAGGACGACAGAAACGTCACTTGATCAACACAAAGCAAAAGAGAGAATCAATCACACTTGCAAGGCCCACACGGACACATTCAGGAAAAAAAAAGAAACCAAAAAGAAAAACCGAAACAAAAACAGGAAAGGGCCCTGTTCGTGGGCGAGAGTATACGGGTCAAGTATTTTTTTTGCTTTGTTGTCGCTGTTGTTTCCTTTCCGAGTACTATAGACAACGTGGCGTTGCTGCCCATCCCTCCTCACTGTTTCGCGTTTAAGGAAGTCGGTGAGCTTTGTGCGTGGGTGTCAATACCGGCTGTTTTCGGTTGGGCAGCCCCTGCCTTTTCCTCCTCCCTCTTCTCCTCCTGTTTTTTTTTCGTTTTGTGACTTTCCTTTGCTGCTCTTCTTCTGCTTCTTCGGGTTTCCATTTTACATGATACCGTGTAAGCACCATAGGAACTCATACACTAAAAAAAAAACAAGCAACGAAGGCAGACAGCTGAAAAAAAAAGGTGTGTGTGGGGGGGGGGCAGGGTGCGTGCGACTCCCCACCACCACCAACGCACTCTCACTTGCTCGCAAACTCAAAAGCACGTCACAACTGTACACCACGACAAGCGCAAAAACACACACACACACACACATTCGCTACAAAAAGAATCTGTGGAGCATGCACCCCTCGAGCAGGGCCACATTTGCGCCCTTCATGCTCATATATTGGGAAGTCGCCGGGTCGGGGAGAGGGAAAGCGGCGGTTTCCACAAACGTGATCACACACTCTTTCATATATTCTCTCCCCCGCCGTATGACAGTGCGCGACTGTTGTCCTCATTACGGTGAGCTCTCCCCCTCCTTGCCGCGTCACACGGATGCATCGGCTTGTCCACGAGTGTCTGCACAGCTGCGAGCTGGATGCTTTCCGTTCGCGGCGGAGTTGCTGTGCCTGACTTCTCTTTCTCTTGCTTGCGAATTACAACGGAAGTCACGCATGCTACCTATCACCGGCACGCACCACAGTAGACGAAACAGGAGAAACGCACCACCGTCGTCAGACATCTTCCACGACAACCTTCAGGCCACACCATTCACTTATTCGGGACTTGCCTCCTCTCACAATGAAAAGACGAAGATCATACAGTTGATGTCTCACTTGTCATGGCCCTCTGTGCCTTTGCCTTCTCATTCACTTTCCCGCTTCTTCTTACTTTCCTCTGTGATTCGTCCTCCCTCCACACACACAGAAACACCTCCAAAGACAAGGGAACACCTCAATGCGTGTGGCATCTCAGGGGCCAGTGCACCACCCACTCCGTGTGTGAGGAAGCCAAGCAGTCCACCCACCCACCCCCTCCCGCCATGATGCCGAACCACCTCTGGTGATGACAAAGGCAGGCACCTACGGCCTAGGGGAGGGGTCAGGGCGGTGTGTCGCTGCTGGTGTCGGCTCTCAGGCCCTGGATGGCGTTTGCGTCGAAGCCTCCTGCGGCAGTGGATACATTCGTGCCATCTATGTGGTGGGCAGAGCATCAGCGTGGCTGGAACGTATCCCGTCCCCGGCCCTCACACTGCCTACTGGTGTATGGCGCCTGCGCGTCACCCCGACGGGGATGCACCAGCTGGCGACCGGCAAAATGGGAGTAGCTGTGAAGCCATCTGGGAGGAGTCGGGTGGGTGGGTAGCGTTCGAGGCCGATGCAGTGCTCTCAGATGGCCTCGTGGACGCACTGCTGTGAGGCGTGTCTTGCGCTGTTTTCCACCACGCGATGAGACCCGAGACACAGTCGACGGGTAGAATGAAGCTTGACTCCTGTTGTGTGGCAGAGAATGGACTCGCTGCAAAGGAACGAACGTTTTCGTGGTCTTGCGCGCGTGTCTCTGGTCTCCCCCTCTTATCTCCTCTTTTTCGGACGAATACATTGTGCCCTCCAATGCGTCGCTCTTTTCCGTTTGTGGGAATCTCCTGCTCGTGTGAAAGCGCACATGAGGAAGCGTCTTGCATTTCGTAGACGTGCTCCGCCCCACCAAAGACGACACGCATTGGCGGATTAGAAGGGAAGCAGTGGCTTCCCCTCGTGGCGCACATCGCGCACTAGCGTTCCTTGATATCTGGTCGTGACTCGCTTTCTGGCACGTGTCCAACTCACCCGCTTCTTTCTCATTGATCGTTTTGCGCAGCTTCACTTCGTCATCTGCGAAGTCCTGAGCCGCCGTTTGCGGGACATGCGAGCGGTGTGAAATCAGACTACTGAAACTGAGGCTTTCCCACAGCAAAACCTGTCTTGCTGCCGCTCGCAGTGCTGATATTGCTGGCAGAGGAACCGCCTTTGAAGGCAGTGCTGGTGCTCGAGGTTGCAGCGCCTGTAACATGCAGCGACTCAGCCATCTGGTGCGTCGCGCGAATCGCCCACAGGCACTTCTCGTACAGCACAAACGCCATCATCGTTGACGGGATGACGCGTGCCACATTCACGGGAAGGCCGCGGTACATGCCGATGAGCCCCTCACTGCGCCAGATAGTCTGCAAGCCCGTCAGCATGCTCTTGTACTCCGGACTGCCGTGGTTACGTTGATCCTGTAGGCAAGTCCGCACGACCTCGAGGGGGTTGAAGAGGGCACAGGCTACTGCCTTGGAAAAGCCGGAGGCCAGTGCCACCTGCAGCGGCGAGGGATTTTCGTGGTTGGTGAACAGGTTACGCCGGAACCACTCGTATATGGTCACTTGGATGGTGGTGTTGCCGGTAAGCAGTATTTGAGGCCACAGTCCGCGGAACATGGCTCTCCATCCCTCCTGCCGCGCAATCGCTCTCACCCCAGCGAAACCGGACGGCAGCGGTTGCACACGGACGCCGCTGTGAAGGCGGTCGCCGTCGCACAGCTGGCGGCGTGTCTTGATGACGTGGAGCGGCGTGACGACGGTGCCCGTGATAGTGGCCGCGACGCACGCGCTCATGAAATCGAGACCGGACTGCTCAATCATGGAGTCCTCCAGCTTTTCGTCGAGTAACTCCGTGATGCGCTGCTGCGCGGAGCGGAAGGTGACCAGGTAGAGTCCCCAGCCGACGCTGTGCGAAACGACAGACACACCGATGCCCTTGTACATGCCGCGCAAACCTTCCTGACGCAAAATCTCACGAGCGGAGCGAAGCGGCATCGCGCGGCTTCCCTGATGAAGGATATGCATGCGAGTGCGTAGGAAGTCGAGCGGGTAAAACATCATCATCGCGGCTGACCCGCCCATCATGCCTGCAACGCCATGCATCCACAGATGCTCACTCTTCGCCGACATGCTCTGCGAGGAGCCGTCCAGGGGCGGTGAGAAAGCTTTCGTCATGGCGAATCGAGCTTGGAATGGTTCTCCGAGACGTAGGGAGGGAGAGGGGCCGTGCAATGGCAAAAAGAGATGGCACCGCGGCAATGCCAGGATGTAACCGTGGGCTAGCGCACGCACGTACGCAGGCGTGTGCGTGCGTGCCGTTGTTCCTTTATCCAACCGTGTCTCTTAGCCGCCACTGAAGAGTGCGGCAACGATGAAGGGGCTTGCCCGTGAATGTACGTGTAGATGAGTGTGACGCTACGTAGCTCACACACCCTATATCGCTTGCGCTCGACCGTTCAAAAGATGGCACGCGGCGACGAGGCGCAAATTCAGCAACTTCACTCAGAGCGCCAACAAGTCGACGCGCGCAAGCACAAGTACAGAGAAAGGGAGCACAGAACGAAACAGAGAACAGGCGGACAAAGAGAGGACGAGCAATCAGAGAAGAAGCGATATGTATCACATACACACACAAAAAGGAAAGGGCCCAAAGAGCAGGAAGGGGAAAACAATCAAAAACAAAACATCAAATAAAAAAGAAAAAGAAGGCTGGCGAGGAATGGTGCGACTGACAGCGGATTCGAGGGATGACGCACTGGTGACAATGGCCCACGATTCCGATCCGTAAGGCGTGTGAGTGGAGAGCGGGGGGGGGGGCTCGTGAGTTAGTGGGTGCTTATGCGGCTCCTCTGTCCGCTGTGTACTGCGAAAGTGTGACAAGAAAGCAAGAACGGAGGCGAACGAGAAAGGGAGAGAGAGAGACAAACGCAAGAGAAGCGTAGAAGAGAGTGGCCGCACACTCACAAACTTAACGACAGTTTCATGCGTAGCTTGGCCCTTCCGCTTTTGCTTTGCCTGTCTCGCAGCCAAGGGCACGTGGAGATAGTAAGAAGAGGGTAGAATCAGAAAGACGAAAACGTGCTAGCGTTCAAAATACGGTGAGTGATGCTGAAAATAGAAGGCAAATGCACGAAAGAAAGCGAAGTACAGAAAGGCGACTGCATGAAGCGTATCATACCCGGGAATAACCAAGAAGGGGGAAAAAAGCGAACATAGAAGGAGCGGGGTGGTTAGTCGTGGTTGCTGATAGCGTGTTGCCTTGTGATGGGGGTTTCAGTCTCTGCGTGCACAGAGAAGCAAGAAGAATTGGGAGAAGGGGGCTCCCCAGGGCGAAGGGAGAGGGAGAAGAGTGACAGAGTAATGATGTTACAATGATCAGATGGCGTTGAGACGTCTCTCGAACAAATTCTTGGGGTGACGGAAGATGAAGACATGGTTGACGAGAGAAACCAAATAAGGCAAAAGTACAATTTATTGCGGTGGTTTATAGTAAGAAGATTGTTTGGTGAGGCGCATCATGCGGTGAGTAGGCGCACATGTGGTGCATGGGCAGTTGGGAGAGGAAGGGGGAGGGCATCGTTGAGAGAGACCAGAAAGAGAGATGTAAAGAGAACGTGGTCAAAGGAGAAGGAGAGCACAGTCATGGGCATACACAGACACATACACCTACACGCATCCAAGAGACACAAGTGTATTTGCGCGTGCGTGCGTGTATGCCCGTATGGCCGCATGCAGGAAGGCTATGCTGGATCATTGGCTCTTGCATTCGCCCGCCCTCTTACAGGAATAAGGGAGGAACGGCGCACTCAGCAGTGACCCTCCATCAGGGAATAACCCCTGTCCGCCCGAGCATGCAGACATGAGCCTGTTGACAGCACGGCCACAAAGAACAAAACGATCCAGGGAGTGTCCAGCACCTGCACGTTCAGGTACGGCACCAGCGAAGATCCAAAGCTACGTGCGCACGTTGAATTTCAGCGCATCGCGCAGGTGCACCTGAGCCCCCTCTTGCCGGTTTTTTGTTGGATTTTGACCCTCGAGTTGAACGTTGCTTCCTCGCCGAGCTCTGCGTCCTTCTAGTCGAGTAAGGGCGCATGTCATAGCTCGAGCAAAATGGGCGGAAGGACAGAGAGAAAGAGCGCGTGCGCGCATGCGTATGTAAGGGGGTCATCCACATCTCGACAGCTTTTTCTTTGCACCTCAGAGCCACCACTGCCAGTCCCCCTGCGATTTCCTCGTCGCTCGTTGTTGCTATAGTCCTCCTCCTTTCTTTCTTCTCTCGCCTCTTCGCATTCTGTCCTGAAACACGTATCGAGCGCCAAAGTGCCGTTTCCTTGCTCAGCAACGCAGTCTTTCTTTTTTCGCTTACCCATCGCATTACGAAAGCCCTTCCCTCTACATCCTACGCCTCTACCCGCACCAACGCAAGCACACGCATCCGCGGATGCCCGTTAGCGACTTGTCTTTTTCTCCACCATCGCGTGCGGGCGTGGGTACTGAGAGGGAGGAAGTACAGCGGGTATAATATTGAGTAGATCGGTGCGCCGTAAGCAGGGAAAAAGAATGAGTAGAGCGGGCGGCAGATACGGATAGACCGATTGGAAAGGAGACAGAGAGATGGAACAAGAAGGAGTGTACGTAGAGTTGGGGAGCTCTGAAACGCGGTGAAAAAAAAAAGAAAAAGCGCAGTCATAAGAGAATGTGGATTTCTCTGCGTGTATCTGTGTGTGTTTGCGTGCCTCGACGCGTAGGAGTTGCGTGTAGGTGTGGATGTCTGGCTTAGTGTTACATACATGTTCAAACTTGCAGAATTTGCGGTGGAAGCGCGATACAGCGCACTGCTCCATCATGCTTCCATACAGTCAACTACTGCGCACAGGACACACTCGTAAAAGTAACGACGCAGACAACATACCCATGTTCACATCCGCACCCCGCACCACGCCTCCTCACATGCATACACACACACACAAACAGACAGGTACATGATTTTGTTTTCCTTTCCTTTCGCGCCACGCACACAACTGCGCAAAACAACAAAAAAAAAAACAGCTTCAAAAAAGCGCACAAAATGAGAACAAAGAAGCGAAAGAAGGGAAAGCGTTTGAACCTGAGAGGGAGGGGGTGCGTGTGTGTGTGTGTGTAATAAGAGCCTTCGTAGTCTCATGCTTGGTTGCAGTGGCAGTGGTAGGCGAAACACGACAAGGCGAAGAAGAAAAAGAAAAGAAAGCAAGCAAAATCAACAGGCAAAACAAGAAGGGTGATACATAAATGAAGCGGGACGGTATACAAGCACAGCACCGCATCTCCCTTGTGTCCTGAAGTCCTCTTCACTGTGTAATTTTTTTTTCCGCTCCACCTTGCGCGTCCTTTTTGTGCTCTTTTCGTTCCCTCCTTTTTTTCTTGATCGTTGGTTGTCTCTTCCGATCACCTTGTCTTGACGATGTGTGCTTCGCTCGTGTTGTATACGACAAAGCATAAAATAAAACACGAAAACGCGTCGCAGGTGCACCAGTGCGCGTTGATAAGAGCGGTAGGAGGGCTAGCCGGCCATCTCCTCCGTCTCCGCTTTCCTCCCCTCTCTCACTCAGCTCGTTCCGCCAGCAGCAGCCGACTCATTCTCGCAGCTGTCAGTGGCCAAGCAAAAAAAAAAAGCAATCCCATCCCGCGACGCTCCTCTTCGAGAGCGCTTCGCGCACACGGCCATTGTCGTTGGGCTTACTTCGCTCCATGCAAATTCCTCAAAGCACCGCAGCCGTCCCCGTTGAGCCACCAGCGGCTCCTCCCTGTTCCACTGTCGAAGAAGATTTCGTCACTCCTACCGGAAAAAAAAAGCCAGCATGCTGGACAGGCGCTCTTCCACCTGCTGTAGCGGAACAGACAGAGGGTGAACAACAAGGAAGGCTGGGAGAAACGATACGCCATCACAAGATGGAGTCTGATACGCGCCAGATAAGATGTCTGGCGGGCAGCCAAAAAAAAAGCGTTGCGGCTTCCCTTTGCCGCACAAGATCAGTTCCACTCTACCCAGGGCCTGTTTACAGGCCTCACCTCGTCGTGCGAAGCAGCGCCAGACACGCCTCACAGCAGTGCGTCCACGAGGCCATCTGAGAGCACTGCATCGGCCTCGAACGCTACCCACCCACCCGACTCCTCCCAGATGGCTTCACAGCTACTCCCATTTTGCCGGTCGCCAGCTGGTGCATCCCCGTCGGGGTGACGCGCAGGCGCCATACACCAGTAGGCAGTGTGAGGGCCGGGGACGGGATACGTTCCAGCCACGCTGATGCTCTGCCCACCACATAGATGGCACGAATGTATCCACTGCCGCAGGAGGCTTCGACGCAAACGCCATCCAGGGCCTGAGAGCCAACATCAGCAGCGACACACCGCCCTGACCCCTCCCCTAGGCCGTAGGTGCCTGCCCTTGTCATCACCAGAGGTGGTTCGGCATCTTGGCGGGAGGGGGTGGGTGGGTGGGCTGCTTGGCTTCCTCACACACGGAGTGGGTGGTGCACTGGCCCCTGAGATGCCACACGCATTGAGGTGTTCCCTTGTCTTTGGAGGTGTTTCTGTGTGTGTGGAGGGAGGACTAACGGAAGAGCGGAAAAAACGGTAAGCTACGCGCAGGTGTCTGAGAGCGGAATCGGGTGCCAAAGTCCTGAGTGGGTGCGCCCCTGTCTTGCATGCTCCTTTGTCTGCGCTTTTCGTGAGTGCGGTATGTGCCACGCGTGGCCGGGGCAACTGTGGCCGGAGAGGCGGGAGGGCACTCAACTGGCAGAGGGGGAGAAGGGAACCGGTTGAGCGGCTAGCTGAGAGCGGCTAGGTGAGAGCGGCTGTCTACTGCAGTGCGGGCCATTCAAACGACTCACGGCCGTCCTTGTCCGTGCGCTCGTAGCCGTGGCGGCCAAAGACGTCGCGCTGCAACGACACCAGCTGTCCGTACGGAAGAGTCTCCGTGTACATGGCGTTGATGTAGGACAGTGAGGCCATCATGACCGGCAGTGACACTGCCGTGTTCACTGTGAGCTTGGCGAGAATCTGGCGGCAGTCATCAAGGCCCGCCACTATCTCCTTGGTGAAAGCGTCCATCAGGTTGGGCAGGCTCGGGTTCTCCTCGAAGGCCTTCGTCATGGGCCCCAGCAGGTAGCCCTGAAGAATGCAGCCGGCGCGGAAGGTGGCGATGGTGGCAGGCAGGTTCAGGCCAAATCCGTACACCTTGTCCAACTCGCGCAAGCACTGGAACATCTGCGCGTAGCTCGCGATGATGCAGAGGCTGACGGCGTGGTACAGCTGCTTCGCGTCGGGGGAGTTCGGGGACTTGTCCCTGGCTTCCGCAGACGGGCCACGAGGGAAGTTGGGGAATGCCTTGCAGTTCGCAATACGCTCCTCTTTGCACATGGTCATCTGGCGTGAGATGACGGCCATGCTGAGCGAGGGCGCTGGCACGCCAACCTCCAGAGCCTCCTGGGCAGACCACAGGCCAGTGCCCTTGGAGCCGATGCGGTCCTTGACCTTCTCTGACAGATAGTTGCCTGCTGCCTCTCTCGCGCGGCAAGCGGCAATGGAAATGTCGAGCATGTAGGATTTGAGGAAGCCATCTGCCTTCCACGACTCGAACACGTCGGCGATCTGATCGTTGTCGAAGCCGAAGGCAAGCAGGGCGGTGTACGCCTCACCCCAGATCTGCAGCACGGCGTACTCACCAGCGTTGTGATACATCTTCACGCAGGATCCAGCGCCGCCCTTGCCGTTGAAAGTCACGCACGGGCGACCGTCCTCAGCCTTGGCCGCAGCCGCCTCCACGATCGGGCGCACCTCCTCCCACACGCTTGGTGTGCCACCCGGGAAGAAGGCCGGCCCCTTGCGCGCACCCTCCTCACCACCGGAGATGCCCATGCCGAGGAAGCGGAGACCCTGGCTCTCCAACTGCGCGGCACGCTTGTCCTGGTCCTTGAAGTTCGCATTGCCAGTGTCAATTATGATGTCGCCATTCTCGAGCACTTCCTTGAGCTGCTCGATCGTAGAGTCCGTAGCGGCGCCGGCCTGGACGAGAATGAACGCGCGGCGCGGCTTCTTGAGGGACGCAGCGAACGCCTTCATGGTCTCGTAGCCATTCAGGTTGGCGGCAAATTTCTCGCTCTCATGCTCCTTGAGAAACGACGCCGTCTTCGCGGAGGTGCGGTTGAAGACGGCAACTTTGAATCCCTTCTCGGCGATGTTCAGGGCGAGATTCGCGCCCATGACACCGAGGCCGATAATACCGAGGTCGTTCGACATAGAGAATAAGGGATTCGTTCTGTGTGTGTGTGTGAAAAGGGTGTGGGGTGTATGATGGGACTAAGCGCCAGTGAATAAGGGGCTCTTTCGGCTTCGCTTAACGCGAACGCAAAGTCTGTAAGCAAGGGGTGGTGTGATAAACGGGAGAGGGTGTATGGGGGAAGGGCAGAGAGCGCGCATATATATATATATGTAGAGAGAGAGACTGATGCACAAAGCAGCCACAGCTCAAATGAATAGATGAGAAAGCACACCTTTTTTGCGTGGGGAGGGGAGGGGAGTTGTTTGGTTGGCTGTTTCGCTTAGCGTCGCTTTGCACGTTGGATGTTCGGCAAAGAGCTCGGGCCTAGATCAACTGAGGATGAGTGAACGGAGAGGGGACGGGGTTTGTGTGATAGAAAATACGGAGCAGTGCTTCGGACAACTACCTGCCAGGTTGGGAGGGAGGGAGGAGGGGGGGGGCGAAGGGGACGGCAGGTGTTGCGGACCGGTGATTGAGTCGGAAGAGTCAAGCAACAGAAACAGAGAGTCGACGAGAAATTGGATTCGCTGCGACAAAGCATGGGAGTGAGGTGTAAGTGGTGGAAGGATAACGAAGAGAAAAACGAGACAATTCGGGCCCCGCAGGGCGACCTCAGCGCCGGGAGAATCCAGTAAAGGGAAAAGGCTAGGAGGGAGCAAGATAGCCTCAGTTACAGCTCTCCCTCTCTCTACGGGCAACCCCTCGTGTTCACCACCTTTTCTCGGGGTGCAGATGTTACGCAGCCACGACTGGAGAAGCTTTTTATACGCAGTGCCGTTTTTCTTTGTTTTCTCTTTAGCGATCTGTGTAGGCGTAGGGTTGATCGTCTTTGATCCCTGTGAAGGCCCGCAGAGCGACAGGCGGCTGATCAGCTGTTGTGGTGGTTTAAACAGATAACGAAAAGCACCATCACGCAATCGAAAGAAAGTGGAGGCGTAGACAACGTCAACGAGTTGCGTGTGTTTTGACATTCTGGGACGGTGCTTGGTGAGGTCGTCTCCACTGCGCAGGCGCACGCTGCAGGCCACGACCCGCCCACTACTCCCTCGCAGCCCAACCGCCGTAGGTGAGTGCGAGAGCGACGGTACACTTGGCAACTGCTTTGTCTTCCATCACTCGGTCACGCCTCCACAGCTCTCACACTAGCCGGCTAGCGTCGTTTCGATTAATGGAAAGGATGACTCGCAGTCTCTCCTGCTCAGATTCGATCGCCCGAATAAGGCGCTCGCGCTTCTTCCTCTGCCGCAAGCGCCGCAGCTCAGCTCGCTGCTTCCTACACTGCCGCCGCTCCTCCTTGGCTATTGTCACACTCGACTCTGTTGACGATGACGCCGCTGCATTTGTCCCTCTGGTGCCCGGCGCCGATTCCAGGTGCGACGATGCCGCAGGCGGAGCATCCTTCATAAGATCGCTGACTGTGCGGCGCAAACGCCGCCGCTTCGCCGCCTCCTTCTCCAGCCACGCCGCCGTCTCTTTCGGCCCCGCACCGGCAATCACCAGCACAAGTTGCCCCTTCTTCACCAGCATCTGTGCCTCTTGACGGAGGTAGAAGCCAACGAGTCGTTCCGCTGTGTCAGCGTGCAATGATTCGTTCAGCTTCGTCAGCTCATGCGTGACGTAGACGAACCGATGCGGCAGCACAGATGCGATGTCCTGCAGCACCATCACCAGCCGTCGCGGAACTTCGTAGAAGACGCACGGGAATGTGGCAGGGGCAACGATAGTGCGGAGAATCCGGAGTCGCGCCCCGTGAGACTTGGGTAGCACGTTTCCAAAAAAGAAAGAGCCGTCCTCAAAGGTCTGAGGGGAAAGGCCGGCGTCGCCGTCGGCGGCTGCGTCAGCGCCTCTCTTGTGGTTCTTCGCCGATTCGTAAGCAGAAGTCGTCAAACCAGATATCGCCAGCGCGCTCATCAGGGCTGATGCGCCCGGCACGGCTGTGACGCGAATACCGCTCTTCTGTAGCTCTTGCACCAGCTCCCCGCCGACGTCACCAATGCACGGGGTGCCACTCGTAGTGACCAGTGCCATGCTGCGCCCGCCCTTCAGCAACTCCACCAGCTTTTCGCGCGAGGTGCTGCGATTTCCGCGGCTATAGTGAATGAGACGACCTTGGTTGGGGATGTTAACGAGATCCAGGAGAGTCTTGGTAGCAGGGCGATCGGTGGTGATGATGTAGTCGACGCCGCGCAGCACATCGAGGGCCCGCAAGGAGAAGTCCTTTAAGTTTCCGATGGGCACTGAGACGACGTGCAAGGCTGCCTTGTCGATGTTGGTTGGCTTCGTAAGGGGATCGAGCGCGTCCTCGGGCGTGAGGCGCACCTTTCGGTAGTGGAAAGTGCCGCTGAAACGACGAGCTGTGCCGCTGAACCCTCGAGCGGGACCAAAGAGAGCCACAACCGAAGAGCTGGAGGGCAAGGCGCGCGGTGCGCGTGTGTGACAACCTTGCGTTGCAGCGGAGCACGGTGAGCAAACGCTCCGACGAAGGTGCAGAGCGGCTGCGAAGCGCGCCCCAGACCATCCCAACATGTTCGCGACCGTGTGTGTGTGTGTGTGTGTGTACAATTGGGATGTGCAGGTCAAAAAACCTAGTGTACCAACACATTAGTGAGACGGGTAGAGGAACGGAACCACGAGAGACCAAAAAGTGATGAAGACGGCGCTGAGGTGAGCTGCTCAGCAGGAGCCATGGGACATCTCTCAGAAGAAGGTGCTCGGCCAGCTCGAGGGACGGCCGAGCAGCAGATGATGAATCAAAAGTTGCCGACGAGCGAAGACACTGCTTCGCGCTCCTGCGGCGTGGGCAGCATCACTGTGTTCTGCAGAACGTCTTTTCTTGAGTGCATAGCAACGCCTCTCTCCTCCGCCAAGGGCTTTTCATTATCGCTTCCTTTTAAGAGTGTTTTCTTGTTAGTGGCGTGGTCATGAGAGAGAAAGGTGGTGGTGGTCGCTGTATACGCGGCGGCGACGGCATGCTTTGCAGGGCGGCCTTACGCGGAATCGGCAGACATGTGGGGAGTTCGTCGGTTGCTTTGCTAGTAGAGCTTTTTCGCCCCTCCTCCATGCGCCCTCCTTACATTAAAACACCAAAAAAAAAACGAAGAAACCAGAGGAAACAGCTCCGGCAGCAGAGAATATGCAGGCGACGCGAAGGAAACGGGGAGGGGAGGGGAAAACGACAGTCAATCACGGACCGCCTACGGTACCTCCCCTCATTCCGTCTTTCGCTCTGCTTCAACCTCACACCGCACCGTCGAGTGCGCTTTCACACAAGTCCGACAAAGTCGAGGGGCGCGCGGCATGCATCCGTTACACCAGGAAGCTGTCATAGACGGAGAAGCAGACCGGCATCGTGGCAGCGTCACTGGTGGCATTGCCCAAGATGTGCGCAGCAAGGTGCGACAGAACTGTCTTCTCGGCAAACATGTTCGCCGCTTCCTTCTGAAACAGGACATCCTCGTCGTCGCTACCGGCGACTTCTTCCCCGTCACCGGCCTCCTCCGCCGGTGCGGCCCCGACAACAACCGATGCAGTCGTTGGTGAGTCTGCGAGGGACATGACGGGCCTGAGCGCGTCGACGCCAGACAAGAGGCCAGCGTCGTGCAGCCGACGCAGGAGGCGCACAACCGCGAGGAGACAGAACACTTGGTCTCGAGGAGCATCGTGTGCGCCCCACATGCTGCGAGAGCAGATAGCCGCTGCCGCATCACGAATCTCGGATGTGTCATCCACCAGCAGCCGCAACAGCACCAAAAAGAGCGTGACAGCACTCGCCGGGCATGTTGACGCCGCGGCTGCGGCGCTGCGGCGCAAAAAGGACTGTGCGGTGCGCAGTGCCTTCACCACTGCCAAGCGAGACTCCAGTGGCTGCTCTGGCTCACAGTAGTAGGACAAGAGGTGCGCGACTGCAGGGGAAACAGCGTGGGCGTCAGAGACATAAATGTCATGCGTGGCGATGAAGTCGAGCGCCGCGCTGCAGGCATCCGAGTTGTGCAGCGGCGTGGCCGTCGCGGAGTCGTCACCGTCGGCAGACAGAGTAAGGAGAGAGACAAGCGTTGCATGCAACTGCTTGACAGCAGAAGTCTGCTGCCATGCGTCGAGGCTGGAGAAGTCTGATGAATGGGGCGGAGCAGTGGTCGCATCGGCCGTCTTGTTCGTCAGTGCCATAGCCATGGCAGCAAAACGCATGTGCGAGACAAGCTGCCCCCACGCAATGCACCCGATCGTCATCTTCAGGGGCGACGCGGGGCTTGCGGCGCCGTCAAACAGCTCCGTCAATGACTTCAGCGCCAGCTGTGGAAGGTCACAGTGCAGATCGCGTGATATCACGCGCAGCACCACCGCAATGTCCGTCCTGTTGAGAGCATCGGCCGCGTCCGAGTAGTGCCGGAGCTGCGTCATGACCCACGAGATGAGGTTGTGCTCGCCGCGCCGGATGCTAAGGGCGGCGGCCTCCTCTTGCAGCAGTTCAGCTAACCGCCCCTGCTCCACCCCCGTCCAATGCCCGATCGGGGCCCTTTCACGCTGCGCAGCCAGAAACACGAGCATGGCACTTACACCCTCCATCACGCTGCCACGTTCCGAGACGACATGGCGCGCCTTAAGATAAGCGCTCATAGCCTCAACGCACATGCCGCGCACTGCGTGCTGCTGTCCCGGGCTTAGCTTGTGTCGCGCGCCATAGAAGACGACATCTGCCAGTAAGGCGAACAGCGAAGCCGCTACAGTGGCGCTCACAGTGCAGGCCCGGACGAGCGCTTGCTGACAAGAGAGAAGAGCCTCGCTAATGGCCTGAATGACCGCCTCGGCGACCGTCGGTGTGGCGTAGCTACTGCGCTTCTGTCTGTAGTGGCGGCGCAGCGTCCCGACGTACTGAGCATGAAACTGCAGCAGCTGCAGCACCGCGCCATGGCACGAGTTCAAGCCCCCGCCAGCTGCGCCCCCACGTTGTTTGAGCGGGCCCGGGTGATTCGCGGAGTCCGTGAGAGAGCGATGCGGCTGCAGCAGCTCTAGCGACAAGCCACGTCGAGTCTGCTCAATCGTCCTCCTAAGAGAGGAGAGCGGCACCAAGCAGCACAGCGCCACCGCGCCGGCGGAGCGAACCATCAAACTCGGCGATCCGGCGCACTGCATTACAGCCTCTATCATGCGGGCCGCGTCGTCCGAGTCGCCGTGGCTGACCTTGGTGATGAGATGCGGCGGATCTGGCGAGAGCATTGACAGAAGCTGCAGCACCGGGAAAAGAGCAACACTTACCTTGGCAGCGGAGGCGGCACCGCCGTCCTCGCCCTTCGCTTCCTGGACCGATCGGCTCCCTCTCGTCAGCTCCGCGTACGCGTAGGCGACGCCGCGCGGCATGCGCTTTGCGACGTCGTGCAGGGAGGTGTTCACACCAGAGCCGCCGGTCGACGGGTGCTCGCCGACAAAACGGTGGATGACGGCGGAGAAGAGCATGAGCGAGCTGTTGCGCGTGTACCAACTGGCGTCGTGGAAGCCTTCCGTTGCTAAAGAGAACGCCTCCTCGATGTACGCCACAACGCGGTCGGCAAACACCTTGTCCTCGAAGATGAACTTCATCACGTTAAGCGCGTTGGAGCGCTGGCTACGTCGCACCGTCTCCGCAGAAACGCCGAGAGGCGCGGTCTCGGCGCCGCCCAGCGCATGTGCGCCGGCGATGTCGCCGCGCGCGACGCGCAGAAGTTGCCTCATCGCTGAAGGAAAGAGGCAGTATGGCACCGTCGTGTCTTCCGCCTCGAGCACTGCAAGGATAGCATGCGGGAGGCCTTGGCTGCGCCGCAGTATGCGGGTGACATGTCCAGAGGTGACGCCCTCCGGCCCCATCAAGTAGTCGAGCAGCTCTGCCGGGAGTTGGTAGAACAGCGTTTGACGCGAGCGCACCAGTGTGGCCACGAGGGCTTTGAGCGCCTCACGGACACAACGCATCACTCCGTTGTGCTTCGTGAGGAGTAGCGCATGCACGAGCTCGTAGGCGGCCGCATGGACGGCAGCGAACGGCATGGCGTGCACCGGTCGTACCTTCAAGAGGCGCGTGATGGAGCCTGCGGCGACGCGCATGCTGAGCCAGGTGTTGTTCACCACTCCCCGCATCGCAGACTCCGCCTCGGGCCGACTGCGGTCGTAGACATGGCCGCGGCAGTCCACGACCTCGTCCGCGACCGACGACGCGGTGGCGCCGGCGGTCACTGTCTCCGTGCCCACCAGTGAGCTGCACGTGCGCAGGACAAGGCAGCAGCACTGCAAGAGATTCGTGCACGCCAGCGTCAGCAGCGACGATGGGGAAGCCGCGGCGGCTCGGCACTCGACCGACGCCATGAGACTTAGCAGCTCCGCGCAAAGCGAGAGGGTGCCGTGGAGCGGGTTTGCCTGAATGTAGGCGTATGCCTTGGTGCCACGCATCGCGCTCATCTCGGCACACTTGCCCTCCACAGACGTGCGTTCTCGCTCCAGCAGGCCGCTGAGACGCTCAAGCTCCTCCAGCGGACGCTGCCTCGTGGCTTCCTGCGCCTCCGCTGTGAGCGTGGTGAAGATGAGAAACCGCCCCACGGCGCCCTCAGCGTTGCGGAACGTCTGCGCACGGAGCAGATCCTGATGAGCGCGCGCCGCCATAGCGGATGCAGAGGCGGCGCTGCCGCCGTCGATGCCGTTAGTCGCCGTGAAAACCGCTGTTGGGGCCAACTCGCAGAAGGCGCGCAGCAGCTCTCGGGCGCTCTCACGCGCTTGCGACCAGCCATCCGACAGCGCGGCAAGGAGGGATGGTACGACACAGATGTGCAGCAGCGGCAATGCGGCGCCGCCGCTCACCGATTCTGTGGCGGCAGCCCATTCCATAGCCTCCTTTTTGGCGACATGTGTGCGCAGCCCTTGCAGAAGAATGGAGTACCCCATCATGGCCGCGACGCGCCGCTCCACCGAAAGCCCGGCGCCCGCGTGAGCGCTCGTGCCGATGTTCTGGGCGAAGATGCTCGAGAGGCGTCTGCAGTGATCCATCACCGCCACCCGATACGCCGCGGTGCCCAGCTCCAGCTGCAAGTCCTGCCCGCTGGCGGAAACCGCCACCAGGGACGTTGCGCCAGTGCGTTGGGCAGCCGCCACCGCGTCCTCCTGTCGCTCACCCTTCTTGTGCGCCTTCTTGGGAGTCGCCGAAGCCGCTGTCGATGCCGATGCCCCATTCTGGGGTTTGCTGGTGTAGCTCTCCATGAGTCGACGCACCCACTTCTTTAGCATCTCTAGAAGTCCTTTGCGTGCGGTGCTGTCTCCGCCGAGGTGCATGTTAAAGATGATGTACTCCTCCACCCTGCGCAGCTGCCAAGGTTGCACGGCTTGAATTTTCTTGGCGCCTAGCACGCAGAGACACAAAGCTGTATTGCGCACGTCGTAGTTGAGGCTGCGGCTACCTTCCTCCAGCACCCGCAGTATAGTACTACCAGGGGCAAGGTAGGGCGTAATGTCCACCCCGACGCCGCGCGCGCGAGCGACCACCTCGACTACACCTTGCTCAACACGCTCGTACTCTGGTGCTGCCACGGTGCCGGGCAGCGAGGACTGTCCATAGGAAGCGCCGTCCAGGTTTGCGGCGACGGCGGTGAGTATGGCGCGTAGACACGCTGGGTCCTGCTTCACCAAGGGCGCCACAAAGTGGGCGGTTATGTGCGATATGTTCACCCCCTCACTGACGTTGGACGAGACACCAACGTAGCCTTTCTCTGTGATCGCGCGTACTAGCGGCTCGATGATGCCACGCCGCATCACATGCTCGGCTGTTTCGCCGTCGCAGCTGCAGCCTGCGATAGCAGCGTCTGGCGGTGCTTTCGCAATGCCTCGCGCTAAATGGGCAAAGAGGTCGCCGGCTACGTTACCAATCTTGTGATTGCTCGCCCCTGTCAACAGTGTGCGGGAGAAGGCGGAGACGGCGTCTGTTGCCGCGTTGGGGCAGCCATAGTGGCGCTGCAGCGCCGCGATGAAGTCGCCCAGGGGCATCATGGAAAGCAAGCCAAGAAGCGCGTGGTACTTTCCGCGGCGCTCCGCTTGTGCTTGGAGGATCTGATCGAGCGTCACGGAGGTGTCGACACCACGGTCGAGCTGTTCGCCAGGCGCATGAGAGGCGCTACCGCGAAGCAGCGCATGTATCCTCAAGATCTCGCCGTACGTGCCGTAGAGGGCACCAGACATCTGCTGTGTGCCGTCATCCCACAGCGCCATGATGAGCTGAGTGGCGTAGGAGAGTGCGTTCTGCAACTTTGGGGATGAAGTGCACAGCGAAGAGAGGTGGCGAAAAAGTGCCGTTGCCTGGCTCACCTCCGGCGCCGAAGACTCTAGCGAACACTGGGATAAAGCCAGTTTCGTGAGAGCGTCGGCACCCCTGTTCTTCGCAGATTGCGCGAGCGCCTTGACGGCGATCTTCAGAACCGAGCTCACGTGGCGCACGACGCTGTCCACCGTCTGAATAGCCATAAATCGCGTCTCCGGCTCCTGCACAACGTTGCAGTATTGCTGCGCCGCCTGCAAAATGATGTCGTAGGCTATGATAGTGCCATGCGAGGGATTGCTCGGCGCTTTTTCCGCCCCAATCGCCGACAGCGAGGTCCACGGTAGAGGCCTCAGTAGGAGCCCGAGTGACATCCAGTCCCCGCGAATCGGCGCCGACGTGTGCGCCAGAATGCCCTTGAGCAGCGCAAAGCAGCCATTGGGCGTTAAGTTGGAAAAGAGGTCGTACAGGGCCTTAGCCCCAGCGCCACCATCAGCCTGAGCTGCCTCTCGCGGGTTCGCCGCTGACACGACGCGCAGAGCCACGTCTGTCTGCGCAAAAAGGTGCGCGAGCGACAAAGCAGCGGCTGTTCTACTCTCCTGCAACTCGGGGACGCTGTCGGTGGACGCCTCCGCACCGAGAAGTCTGGCAGCACCACCTGTGTATTGGGCAACGTCGTCGCGTAGCGCGGCACATACGAAGGCCAACAGCCACGCGTCGCACGTGCGCACCGTCAAGATCGACGCCACCAGTAGTCCAACCGCGTTCAGAACATCCTTTGGGAAGATGGGCGAGTACAGCATGACGATGGTGGGTTGCAGCAGACGCGTCAGATCGCGGCGCACGTTGTCGCCGGTAGCGCCGGACGCCATCGCCAGTGTAAGCGAGTCCATGTACTTGTGGATGTACGCGGCGACTACGCGGACGCAGAAGCGAATGTGCTCGAGATCTTCGCCAAACACAGCAGCAGCGTCGGCCTTATGCGCCACCGGTGGCACAGCCACCGCCACACCATTGCTGGCCTCCTCATCCGCATTGGTCACACTTTGCGCAGCCTCGTTGGTCAGCCGTGGCAGCGTGCCTGCGCCATCACTTGCATCGGTGGCGGTGCTAGCCTGGACACGGCTGTGGCTAGTCGCGTTAACAACGACCCACTGGAAGCTGTCGGCAAGCAGCGGCAGCACCTCCAGAAACGTGTCCTTGAATATGCCAGGCATCATGGGCATCAGCGTGCTTGTCAGTCCATCTACTGCATTCAAGAAGTTCAACACCTGATCGCGCTCAGCGCTGCAGTCGTCCATGCTTCGCGCAGCGGGGATAATGGTGCCTCGATTCTCCGAGCTGCACGGAAAGTACACCGCGGCGGCAGCCTCGGAGGTGTCACTGCGGGCACCAAGCGCCGCCACAGGTCTCATGGCGGTAGCGGCGTCTGCCTCCCACGACTTGGCGCAGTGCAGGATGCGTGCAACGTACATTTCACGAACAGTCGCCTCCGTCGCGGCGTCTGGTGCAGGCAGAAGCGTTCGCAGCAGAGTCATGAGCGCTCGGTGCAGATAGCGCACGCGGCAGTCGAGGAGCAGCGGCACAACTGCCTCGAGTGCTAGGGTGCGGCCCCACGAGTGGAGCTCACCAGTCGACTCAGTGAGAATCGCCGCCAGTCGACACTTGGGGATCTCACGTATGGCGCCCGTCATTTTCGAGATGGCGTGCAGCTGCTGCTCTGGGGTGAGGGAAAGCTGAAGGAGTTCCTGAAGTGCGGCGTCCGTCGTGCGCACCACCTTGGTCGCCAATGCCGAGGACGGTGCCGTAACGAAGAGGGCTCGCGCCACCTGCTCCAGGGACTGCCGTACATCCTCCGGCACATCGAACGTGCTTTGGAGGTCGGGGCGGCGCTGGCGACGTCGTGTGAGCGTCGCATTCGCGGGCTGCTCTGCCATGAGTGTAGAGAAACAAAAAAGGAAGGGTAAAGAAAATGACGTGCTGTGATGGCGGGGCTAATGATGGGCAGTATAGCGCTCCGAGGCACCCAGCAACGCCTTTTCTGATTTCGATGTTCTGTTGAGGACCACGATACTTCAAGCCTGCCGAGTGCCGGCCCTGGGGTTGTTGTTCGCCCACAAATCCCTGTAATGTTCACCGTGGCAGTTGCCCTATCGCCTGTGAGAACGCTTTCCGTTCAGAGCAACGAGACAAGCACGCGCTTGTTGCTTTCCCGGTGGCTGCTATGCTTGCTCGCGAGTTAGGGTCGCGGTGAAGGGGTGTACACGTAGAAGTGTGAAGATGTACGTGCATCGAGCGGTGCGCTTAGTGAAGTAACGCGTGCATCGGCTAACACACTGTGGCACGACGGACGCGTTCGTCAGTTTCGGCAGCACAAGCAATAATAATAGTCAGGGTAAGACAAAGGATGATACAAAGAAATAGAAACGCACACACACGCAAGTGCGTATGGGGGGAGGGAAGAACATGTCCGGGGACGGAGAAACAGAAGGAGAGTGGATGTGAGTGTGACGGCAGTACACAGGCAGAAGCCCCGTAATACTATTTGGCTCATATGGCCAACACAGTCAAGAGAGGCACTGGCATCTCCCGGTGCACTGCATGTCGCTTTTATCCGATCACCTCATCATCAGATCCCCTCTACCCCCCCCCCCCTACGCACACACGCACACACATTAGCCGCGGTCGGTAGCTGCCTGATGCGACTCTCTCTCGCATGCGAGACGACCTTGTTGTAGGTGCGGAAGGGTCCCTCTTCCAACATCGGACACACTCGCTCTCCGATCGATATCAAGCCCTCGCGTTGTCGTCTTGCTATCACTGCGCTCCAGAAATGTGAATCTTTTTGATGTTTTTTTTTTTTGGAGGGGTGTGGCATAACTGTAGATTTTTTGTTTGATTTTTTTTCATTTGGCCTCAGTGAGGGTTTCGTCGGGAAGAGCTGAGACGTGGTGCGCCGTCAGAAAGTGTGGAGCGCGTGGCGACCAATCGGAGTGAACTCCAGCAATGGCGGCCTTCAACGCCAGCGTGTGCGTTCATGCGCGTGGGTGCGCAGCAGTCAGCGCACATGTCTAAGAAAAAGAACCATCCATCGTCAAGAACGGGTATTGCGTACATTGAGAAGGGAAAAGAAAAGCGACTGGCGTACTAAGCTGAGGGTTGTGTGTCCACGCGCCTGCAGCAACGCACATGGCATCCTTGATGCCCCGTGCCCCCCCCCATGCCCCTCTCTCGCTCTCTACCCTTCTCGCCCCCTTCTCACGCTCCATCGGCTTTCGGGGTCCAGAAATGTGACAAGTTGACGCGAATACCACCACCACCCCACGTACAACGGATTGTGCCCTATCATTGTCGTTGACGAGGGGTGGTGCGCTTGCTTTTTTGACGGTATGCCGAACGTCACCCAAAACTAGCACAGATCAGCGTGCCGTTTCTTGTGAATGCTGCCCAGGTATAACACGCACGCGCAAAGGACAAACGCACTCTACTCAACCCCCCCTCGCTTCCCTCCCCCTCCTCCATCTTTGCCGCGCGTCGCCTTATCAAGTTCGCCGGTGCACACATCACCGTAACGTCCACATGCACACATACGCACACACACAAGGCCAAAGGCACGCACAGATGCACACACGAGTGTTTTCGGGTAACAAAACGAAAAGTGGGAAAAGACCCGCTGTAAACGAGAGACTGAGAGAGAACGCAACATCATTTTTTTTTCGGGGGTTGGGGGAGGGGGCGCTTCATCCGCACGACTGTTTTGATAGTTCACCTCTTCTCTCCTTTTTGTTTTGCCCCGCACTGTATACGCATCATCACCGCCCGCTCAAACACAAGAACATAGAGAACGCAGGATAAGGGCAGTCCGACAAACAGGCAGGGAGGGTTAGGACAGCGAAAGAGAGGGGGTAGAGGAACGAGCGAGGGGCGAGAAGGTTGGCACATGAATCCGTCCAACACCATCTCATGCATCGTCGGAGCGCATGCTCACACGATGTGGCAAGGTCATCCGTCCTCTGGTGAGCCACCATGGTACCTGCTCCCAAGGTGAATCCCCTGCATACACCCACTCGGGTATCTTCTCAATACACGAATGGCGGCAGAGAGAGAGTTCGCGATGAATCACTTCACAGCGGAGAGATGCAAAGGAAAGCGGAAGGCGGGCAAGTAAAAGCGGCGTGGCGCTGCAACGGCATGATGCGAAAAATGAATGAGACCAGGCAATCAAAGAAAAAACAGAAAAGAGTGTTATTCGCAAGCAGGCACATACACATACACATATATACGCACATGCGCAGAGGCGCACGGTGTGCCTCTTTCTCTTGCTCGAAGCCTGCAGCAACCGCCATTCTCCCATCATCTAGTAGAAGTCGATCCTCCAACGCACAGAGACACACAACATCACCGCTCCTTTCGTACTCGTCGTATTATCATTGTGTGCGTGTGTGTGTAGAATCTTGCAGTTCTTTTTTTTTTGCGCTCTTGCCTCCGCATCTTCCTTTGCCGCCGTCATTGAGGGCTGCGCGCGCCTTCTCTCGTACGCCACTTCTTTTCTTCCCTTGCTCCCTCTCTCTTTACGCCATCTACATCGACTCTACTCGTCATCGTCAATGATGGGACCGTTCATGCGGAAATACAGCTCCTCCATCACCTCAACTTCGTCGTCCTCGTCATCATCGATGCTGACCGCATTCATCGGGAACGTAAGAGCTGATGATTGTGTTGTAGTGAGCGCGTGGTTGGCGGTAATGCTCGTGGCTGCCGCCATGGTTGCAGGCGTGTCTGTCTTGGAGGCAAAGGAACTTGTCCAGAGGTCGCCGTCGTGGAACTTCCTGCTCACATCCACGTCAGACGCGTCGACGCTATCCGCAATCCCTGCCACTTGTTTTGGCGCAAGGCAGTGCACTCCGTGAGTGGTGAAGCTTGCCTGGTGCTCCGCCACCTCTATCTCGGTCACGAGGTTCTGCAGCTCCCGCTGCACCTCCGCGCGCAGCTCCTCCAAATCGAAGTGGCGGTCCTCTTCCTTCAGCATAAAGTTGAACTTGTGCCGCGATAGCGGCTTCTTTGCTGTGCGGAGGACCTGCAGGTACCGTATCGCATGGTTCCACTTCTCTCGGAAATCAAGAATCTGCGCAGCCTCACCGATGCTGACGCGAAAGCGCTTCATCTGGCGGTTGCATGTGACGCCAAAGTACACGACGCGGCCACCCTTGGAGGGCACCTCGACTGGGGCAGAGTACTCCACCTGCGGGTACAACAGCAGCAGCGCCGCAAACAGGTAAGTGTTGTTCACCGCCGAAACGCGAGCGCAGGTGATGTTGCTAACGAGATTACGCAGGTCCACGGCGACCAAGGCGGCGCCGGACTCCCACACCACGCTGCTCGGGCTGGCGGTGTTGGGCACAACCTTCTTCGACGTCCGCACAAAGACCAAGGCGCCAGCCCGATCCTTGACGTTGATGGAGCCGGCGTCGCGTACAAAGAAGAGCCGGCGAGCGAGGGCGACGGCCTCAAAGAAGGTAAAGATGGACGCGTTTGACTTGATGCTCTGCATCACCGCCGACAGGGTTGCCTCGTCCTCGAGGTCGTCGACGAAAGCGTAGTCAGAGATCTGGACGCGCAGGTAGGTGATGAGGCCGCGCACGTGCTCGAGGCGGTCCTCTTTCAGCTGCATCTTTGCCACAAAGTCGGCTGTCGAGGCTCCGCTCGCCTTGAGCCGCCACCACTCCAGGAACACCAGCACATCGGCCAAGAGATCACTCTGATTGGCAATGTCACCAGCGTACTCTTGGCGTGTCTCAATCACACACCTCTTCCACGAGGCAAACCCCTCTGCTGACTCGCCGGTCGGAAATCGGTATGGCAGAGCGCAGACGCCGGCCACAATGACGCCGACCTCGCCGTGGCCAAGTGTGCAGCAGTTCATGACGAAATGAGCCAAGTCCACCTCGAGGGGCAGCCGCGACGCTATCTCGCCCGTAAAGGTGAGGCTGAAATCGGACAGGTTCGCAATGAGGCACTTCTCCGAGAGACTGTGCTGCACCTGTTCAATGCTCTCCGCCTCCACCGGGCACACCATCTCCTGGTTCGCACGCTGGATCGGCAGCTGCGCTCGTGAGCACTGCAGCAGCGCGTCCTCCACCTCGTATACCGTCGGCTGGGGAGCCTCGGTAGTGGGCAGCACGGCATCGGCCGCCGGGGGATACAGGGCGATGTAGCAGCCGGGGTACTTGGCGCCGGGCAGCTGCCGGCGCTCCTCCACGTCCATCTTCGACGCCCACTCCGACGCGCTCGAAGCCATGAAGCCCTCCGACTTGTTCTGTACGGCGAGGCGGCGGGTCGTTGCCATGTCCAGCACAAACGTCGCATCTTCGTTGTTGTAGTTCGTGAAGGAGACGACGGAGTGCAGCACGCACACACGATGCTTCGACGGTGTGGCGCCGGCGTCCTCCTTGGAGGGGAAGCGCCCGGCATAAACCGTTGTGTCGAGAAGGCGCTCCTTGTGTAGCGCGTCGATCATCTCGCGTGAGTCACCAGTGAGGATGTAAATAGCCTGCGGGCACGCGGCGGAGCAGGAGAAAATACGGCCCACCAGCGTCGCCGCCATTTGCACGGAGTGGTCGATGATCTTGCGGTGTGGGCCAGGGTACTTGCCAGACTCATCGATCGTGACATCCAACACGTCCATCTCTGCCAGCGCGTTCGCCTCATCGTACGAGAACTCAACGAGGGGCTGCACCGGCGCCGTGTTTGGCGTCGCCACCGTCTGCTTCGCGAAGAACTGCTGCATCCGCTCCGTCATGGCACCGCTGACGCTTACAATGACGTGCAGCGGCGGGGCGGTCGTGTCCAGGATGGCGCTTTGCCGGTACACGCGTTCCCGCAGACCCCACAAGAAGTAGGAGACCAGGGGATTCATGCGTGTCAGGTTGGGCAGCACGAGATGCGTGAACGGCCCCATGCCGCGCTGCGATGTTAGGTACACAAGCGCCGTATCCACATCCGTCACCCACAGTGCTGTGTCCGCCTCGCCGACAAACGACTGCCCGCTCAGCTCGCCGACGGGGCCGCGAGATGGGCTCAGCGCCCGCAGCGCCGCCGCGATATCGGAGACGTCTGAGTAATGCGGCACCACCACCAGCACGCGCTCTTTGCTTTTTCGGCTAAGCGCGACAGCGAGACGCAGAGCCGCGTAGGGTCGCTGCAGCAGCACTACTTGATGTGAGGCTACCTCCTTTAACCCCAGCACTTCGTCGCTCTCGACGTCGGCGGCCGCGGCGTTGCCACCGTGGAAGTATGCGTCCTGGGAGGCGATCAGCTGTTTCAGCTTTGCAGACACCACCGCTGGGTCCGAATCGGGCTTGTGCGAATCCGTCCGCATCGTCTTATTGCCGCCGAACACGACGCCCTGGCCAACTTGCTGGATGGCGTCGAGGTCGAACTTGAAGACGTTCGAGTCCGCGCCGGGTGGCGTCACAAGCGAGGGGTTCGCGATTGTCTCCGCGGGACCGGCCGCGGCAGACGCCCCGGCGGACCCCGCAGCCGCGGTGGTGGAGGCGCCCCTTGTGCCGCTGGCTGCCTTGACCGCCTCCGTCGCCGAGGAAGCGGATGCGCTGGACTCGTTCGCGCGCGCCGCAGCCTTTGCCTTGGAAGGGCTGCGACGCTTCTTACTCATCAGAGCCTCGATGTTGAATTGCAGAGTCGTGTTAGGATCTGTGGGGAGGGAGATGCCAGCGCTGCCAGACGGCAGCGAACCAGGCGACACCATCGACGGCGAGTCCGACGAGGCGATAGCCGGCGAGGAGGATATCTTCCCCCCTTTGCGGCCTTGGCGAGGAGCGATTGGCATCACGGTGCTGTGAGGGACTGAAGGATTTGAGGAGAGAGAAGGGGAGGGGAGGAGACAAGCAAGAGGCGACGTCTTTCGCTTCGTATTTTTTCGCTTTCCTTACTGTGTGTTCTTTTCTTCGCGCGTCGTGGGGCTGTGGCGCCGCCGTTGTAGAGGAGTCGGGGCACGTGGCGCCATGGAGAAGAGGGGAAGAAGAGAGTAGAACGAAAACGAGGGGCGAAGGCACAAAACGAAAGCAAAGGTAAGACCGACAGAGCCGGCGGCGAAGAACAGGAAGCACAACCGAAGTTCAAGGAGAAAGAGAACGACGTCGACGGAGAGCGGCGTAGACGAGGAGCGTACGCACGTGCGCAGGCGCATACACACACACACGCAAAGGGGCGAAGGCAGCAGAGGCCAAGAGGGCACCATCTCCCTAACTCCATCTTCTCCACGCGCGCGTTTACCCCAGCTGTTGTGTCTCCGTGTGTTTGGGGGAGGGGGAGGGGAAAGAGGGGGAGGGGGCAGTCGTTGGTGCATCGTGTCTGCCTTAGCGGCCACTTGTGTGCGTGCGCAGACACGCATCGCGCACCTTCTCGCTGGACCACTCTTGCCGCAGACCTGTGTTATCTCTCCACACAAGCGTCACCACCTGCGTGCACTTCTTCTTGTGCAGTCACGCAGCGCCACAGCTTGGAAAGCGCGAAACTACCCCGAACCGGCTCGCCAAAGTGGCCGCGAAGATAGAGATCTGAAGGCGCGTGCATGCACTGTCAACACACGCTGAGGTGAGAGAAGAGTCGTGGAACACTCGCACAGGCGGCGGTGCCAGAGTGCCGCTTGCGGTCGCGCAATTCGTGAGCAACGACGAGGAAAAAGCCCATGACAACAATACGCGCGGAGAGCGGCGATGAGCGGAGACGGCCAACGACTTTGCGAAGGCTTCTACGATGTCTTTATCACTTGCCCTTTCACGCCTGTGGCATCTTCGTAGTCACCCAAAAACCGCTAGTCTTGCTGTGCTCCTCCTCTCTCACGTTCCGGCTCCACACCGGCCGGTTGCGGTCGTAGTTTGACAGACGCACCATGAGTCGCGTCGTCTGCTCCCACTCCGACAGCGGCACCGGCGCTGTTGTGCCAGCAGCAGCGCCGTCCGCCGCCGCGGCGCTCTCGTTCGAGCCAGCGCGCACCTTGGATGCAGCACTCTTCGCCTCCTGCTCCTCCACTTCCTCGTCGCCGTAAGCGTCGTCCTTGTGGCCCTCCACCGCCTTGTTCTGACTCTTCTTGGCGTGGTTGATCATAAGTGCGTCGCGACGACGAATAGCATCCTCAAAAGTGATGCCAAGGTGCGCCGTGATGGAGTGCGCCACGCGCAGAACCTCCTTTCGCAGCTCCCCCGTTTTCGCGGTCTTCAGCTCTGGCCGTATAAAGCGCAAGTAGGTAAGGAGGCAGTGCACCTCCGCTGCGGCGTCGTAGTGATGATCGAGCTCGCCGTCATGAACGACCAGGTGATTGAAGTGTACTTGCTCCCGAACCCTAGAGTTGAAGAAGAAGAATTGGTCCTCCACGTGGGCTACGTTGTAGTCCTTCTGGAAGGCGCCTTGTGGCACCACAAGCCGACCCTCCGTGCTTGTTGGCCGCGTCCAGATGGGAAGCAGCAGGTCACCACGTAGATAGGGGACAGTGCCGTCCTCGCGAATCAGGCGCGTTTCACGCACGCCGCCCTGGCCGCCGAACTTAGTCGATTTGCTGGTGTAGGGAAGGCGGAACTTAAGCATGCTGTGCTCGCCGTGCAAGATGTTTGTCCAGCACTCCTGCGCGCGCATGTTCTCTGCCACGTGGTCCTCGAAGTTCGGCAGCGCCACACTGCCGGAGCGGATATCCGAGATGAAGAGCAGAGGCTTATTGCGCTCCAGCGCAACCTGCGACAGCAGCTCCAAGCCTTTAGGAAGCGACAGCGGCGCTTCGTACATGGCAGGGATATCCTCGGTACCACGGGCCACGTCCAGCGTGCCAACAATGCCCTGAAGCTGCTCGTGAATCGCCTTCTTGTCAGCCTGCACACTGTCAACCGCAGCGTTCTGGTATACAAAGCCAAGTGCTGGGAGGACTTCGGTGAGGCGGCGCGCGTTGATGCCGTAGGCTGTCGCGTTGGTGAAGAACTCGTTGCGCAACCTGAAGTTTGCGCGCGGCTCCAGCACCGCGCGGTCAAACTGGCCGGGGTCGATCAGCTCCCACGTGTGCCGGCACGAGAACATCTCGTCCAGAAACGCCAAATGGGTCCCAGGAGCGGCGCCAGCATACACGATGTGATACGAGATCTCTGGCCGGCAGTACATGGAGAGGAGTTGAATCTCAGAGAGAAGAAGTTTACGCTGTCCCCAGTGGATGGCGCTCTTAATGTCCTTGTTGCGGGATCGGTACGGCTCAGCGGGGAAGTCGTCATCGAGGAGCACGGGGAACGGGAGGGACGAGGGGTAGTGGTAAACGGTGCGCGTCACCAGCTTGCTAAATTGGTCACCAGTAGTGTCAAATGACGAGGACGACAGAGCAGAGTAGAAGTCGTTCAGCAGCTCCTGGCGCTGCCGCTTCCGCTTCAGATACCCGCTACCCATTGTGTGTCGCTTACTTCTCGTGTGTGGAAAGTATACGGACCCTCCGGGGACGTCGTAATGGAGACACGCGCACCCCACACCACCCGCGGCGATTATCGCTAGAGACTTGTTCAGCTGAGAGGTCTACTAAAAAAAAAGAAACGATTCGGGGCTTCTACGCATGCACCAGGAGCAACAGCAGCCTTGTTCGCACCCCGGCGTCAAAACTCAGAGTGTCTATGTCCGAAGACCATCAAGGAAAGAGGGGCAGTCGCCTCTTCCTTTTTTAAGGGGTGCATGGTAGTGTGAAGGAGCAAAATAGATGCGCGATAAGTCGCATGCGGCACCCGAAGAACGAGATGCAGATACCGACGACAAAAAGAGCTTAAAAGAAAAAGTTCATGCAGCACGTACCTACAGAGAGAAAGGGACTCGACACAAGAGTGGCACATGGGCTCGTGGCGGGGGCGGAAGAGTTGACCGAGCGAGAAGGGCTCCAAAGTGCATCACCACGACCTTTCCTAGCCGCGTCCATTCTCTCGGGGGGAAAAGTGGCCTTCCACGCTTGTGGCGCATATGCGCGGTCTGCTGACAGCCCTTTCCTCTGCTTAGCTCGTTTCTCTTTTTTTCAGTGATTTTACTCGAGCCAAAGTTATCGGCCGAGGAGCCTAACGGATATGTTTTACGCTGCCACCCATGAAAGCAGAGAGCAAAAAGAGGCAGGGGGAGTTTGTGGGAGGGGGAGCGAGGGAAAACGGGCAGAAACTTGAAAATGGTCCCCTTTGCTCCTTGGTCATAGCAGCACACTGCGCTTCATCCTCTTGTGCGCGCTCTGCGATGTGAAACTTCACCACTCGAGCGTCGAGTTCTCCACAAAGTCCTGAAGCACCTTCACCATCTCGCGCACCAGGAGTGCGTCTAAGGGGGGGAGCATGGTCGGGCGTGTCACCCGTCGTCCGACCGTCACGCAGCACATCACCAGCTCTTTCAGTTTCTCCTCGGCAAAGCCACCATCCTTCCCATCTACCTCGCTGCCAGGCAACTCCTGCGTGACGTCATCCACTGACTGACGCAGCTTTGTCAAGTAGCGGCATAACGTAGACGATGCGGGTGTAGCGGGGACAGCACCCGCATCACCATCGAAGCGAGATGCACTCGCGCCGTTGACGGCTGTGCTGGCCGCGTTCGGGGGCTGAGGAAAGACAGGCTGCAGCGAGCTCATCCATTGCGCACACGTCGGGATTGGTGTAGAGCAGTACAGGCTGACATATGCACGGGCAACCTGCGCGAATGTCTGCACCTCCTCGAGCCGGCTACCAGGCCGCGTACCCCCTACTGCTCCTTGTGCCGGCGAAGAAAAGAGGGCGGTGCAAGCTGGCGAGGGTGCCCTAGCCTCAGAATTGGAGAGCTCGACACGCTGCAGAGCTTGGCAGATCCCTTGAACAGCAGTCAGCACAGCACCTAGGGTTTCGCCACGAGTGCGGCCCTCTTTGGCGACGTCCCTGAAAAATGTATGCTGATCAGTCAACTCTGACCAGCACGCCGTCATCGCGCGACCCTTCGTGACATCGAGGCGAGCGTCGCGCACGAGTTCAGGAAAGGTTGGCGCATCGTCTACGTCGAAGTCCAGTGCCATGATTATAAGGAAGGCAAAAGGGAAGAGAGGGCGGGGTAGACCGTAGAAGGTGCGTAGAAGATGTGGAGTCCGTTTTGGTTCGGCTTCCTCCGTCTAGGCACGAGTGAGCAGGTGAAGACTGAAAGGAAGAGGGGCGAAAATGCGTGGCGCGGTAACAGCATAAGGATAGCAGGGAGAGAGAGTAATGGGGGGCGACAAAGGTAGGCTGCACAAGAGCGCAGGGCGCAGCGTGCAGTCCCGAAGGGAGAGCTGCCATTCACACACAGGAGGAGAGGAAGCGATAACGGCCGCCGACTGTGCTGGCGACGCCGACGTGCCCTCCCCCTCAGAAAAGATAAAACAGCACGCCACCACCCGCTAGCGCGCTGCATCGAAGATCGAAAGCGGGCACGTCCTCCCCTTTTCTCTTTTTCAGCCTGTCTTCCCGAGACTGTGCCACGACGGAAGCACCAACGCAAGTGCGTGCGTGCATGCATGCGCCGTGAAAGCTGTCTCTTCCCTTCTGGATGGGGTAGCCTCCTTGCGACTCTGCAAATGTGGCATGTCTTCTCCCCCGACAGCTCGACCGCCCGAGAGGGCAAAACAGGGCCACAAGAAAGGCGAGAGAGAGAGAGCAAGTGGAGAACAGGGGCGGCGATTCGTGAAGAAATCTCCGAAAGAGCTCAAAGCGGACGAAAAAAAAAAGGACCGTCGGGCCCGCACCACAAAATGCGTGAGTGAGGGCCGCGAAACAGCGCCAAAGAATCGACGTGAGCGCACCAACGAACTCGCCCGCCCTCTCTCTCGTCATCATCATCATCTGGATCACGCGAGTTCACCATCACCCCCGCAAACACAGAAGACAGAAGAGCGGCGCATAAGACTGAAGAAGGATGCCTTAGTCGTCCTTCAGCAGCATCGCCACGGCGCGTAGGGCTCGGTCATCGTACCAGTGGTGAATGCACAGAAAAGAAGCACCGCTGACGGCAGAGACGGCGCCGATCGTGAAGTACATCCACGCCATGAAAGTGTTGCGGCCACCGAGCCACGACAGCGTCGCTAGTGAGAAGCTCTTTGTGCCGCCGTAACTGGCCGCGTTGAAATGCTCTTGAATGCGCATCAGATAGGTGCCCGGCACCAGGTCCTCGTCGATGACGCGATACAGCTTCCGGAACTTGGGCAGTGAGGCCACGCGCGCCCAGACCATCAAGTCCTCGTCCGTCGTGACTGGAATGCGGTGACCAGGCTCATCGGCGTACCAGCCTTCGTTGAAATAAGCATTGTCGGACGGCATGCGGGATGGAGGGTTGGGGTTCACATCACCGTCCGCGGCCTCATACGCCCATTTTGGTGCGCTCCATACGGGTCGAAGCGACGAAGGAGGTGGAAAGTGCGGTTTTTTGTATTTGAACTCTACGTCCGACGTCCAGGCAATGCCTTTTTTGTGGCAGCGGCCGGCACCGTCGAGCGGCTCGTTTGTGAAGCGTGAAAAGGCGCTGCCATTGCAGATGAGCCGCAGCGACGGCGCCGTCACCGCGGCGGCCTCGTGGTGAGTGATGCGGTACAGGGCGAATGTGTCGTTGAACATGGACCACGGAATCAGTCCAGCCGGTACATACACAAAGTCGCTGTAGTGGAAGAAAGTGCCCAAGAGGTTAATGCCTTGATCACCGGCGTGGCGCAACTCGCCTGGGTACGTGAGAGGCGACGTGGCAGAGGCAATGGCCGTCGCGGAGACGCCCTGCCCGGCCAGCTGCGCGTCGCTCTTGGACTTGGAGAAGCGACGGTGGTTCTGGTAGAAGTTGTCAAGGCCGTAGTAGACATACACCGGTGCCTTTAGGTGCTTGTCGACGCGAAACGGGACATCCGTGACGCAACCCGTCTGCCACACGTTCCCCGGCGACGCCTCATACCGAAAGGCGCCGGTGTTGTTGTACCCAAACGAGCATTGCTGCTGATGGTCGTAGCGCACCGTGATGTCCACCGCGGACGCGTTCGCGTGAAAGAGCGACAGACTCAGTGGCAAGCACACCACTGCAACCGCAATGAGGCAGAGGGCCGAGTGCTGCGGTGTCAAGATGGGTTGCCACGCCGGCAGACGCTGTTGCTTGAAGAGCGTCCAGATGGACGGGCGCTGGTCCACCGCAGCGGGGGCGACAGGCATTCCCCTCCCTCTCGAGCTTGCGTGGAGTAAAGCGACTCGAGTCAAGCAAGTTCTTCGTTTTCTTTTAAGGAGGCGTCGATAAGCAGCACTGTTTTGATGTCCTCAGTCGTCGTCGCCGAAGAGGTGAGGTTGAGATGCGCGTCGATCACTTCGTACTGCTCCGTCAAAGAAAAAACAAGAGAGAGGTAAAAGGAAAAACGCTTCAGTCGTGCCGGCGAAGAGCACTTTCCCAGAGAATCGCAGCTGTTCGGCGGCAGACGGTGCGCGAGATTGATAAAAACGATGTGTAGGTGTGTGTGTGTGTGTGTGTGTGCGTATGGGCGCGCTGCGTGCGCGTCTCTGTCTGTGACGCCTGCGATAGCCCCGTTGTGCCGTGGACAATACGCGAGCGTACCTGATCACAGGCGGGAACGAGAGCAGGTCAGGTCAGACGCGACGCGAAGCGAAGGAGGACGTGGATGGCGAAGAGCAGATACAAGTCGCCACGAGGAGAGACAGGGAGAGCGCGGGGCGTGAGCAGACAAAGAGCGCGATCACAGACACTGCCAAAAGCGAGACGGAGAAGCGACCCGCGGGTAGAGCAAACATGCGCATACACCAAGAGACACATACGTGGTGGCCAGGCAGATACGTCAAGACGCGACAAGCAATGCTGCTCCGTGGTGACTAAAAGAAGCCGGCCTCAGCCTCCAACTCCCTCGATGCGCGTCATGCAAAAACACACAACAGTCGAGTCGTTACTCGTCAAGTCGAGTTTTCATGGCTATCGTTTAGTTGATCTTTCACATGAATGGAGTAGCTGTACGACGGGCAACGGCGCGGTAGTCAGATACCCTGTTTCCTCTGTGTTTGTGTGACGAAAAGATGGCGTTCGTTGGAGCTCCCTCGTTCACACGCACGCGTGCGCTCGCGCACGGCAGCTGCAGGGATACCGAAAACTCGGCATACCGGATGAGGAACATCGATCGATAAGAGCACACAAAGGCAAGAACACGCAAGTGCACACACACGCAGAGAAAAAGGGCGAGAAACGGCAGTCAAAGACCCATAGCACTCTGCACCAAACGCACCGTCCCTGAATGGCCGGCGGACACCACGATTGCCTCTCGCCAGTCGACCCATTTCGCGAACGCTGGTCAGTATCGAGCCGGTCGACGGTGGCTGCTTTCGCTTCTCTGGCGGGCACGCATACTCTTCGTCGCGTCCTTCTCTTGCTGCTTCGTGTACTTTTCTGTTAACTTAGCCTGCCACTCCCCCACAAAACGGAATGGGACCAAAAAATCGCGGCGACCGCGGACGGCTCGCAACTCGCGCAAGGCACGCTCATCAGCCTCGCTGGTGTGTGGCGACGAGGACAAGGAGAGGGGTGAGATGTTGGAGGACCGGTCCGCGAGCACCTCCACCTTGTCAGGGTAGAGAAGCAGCACCTCGGCTATAATATCCTGCATGGCGAAAAGTCGCTCACGCACAAGTCGCGGCAGTCGCGGGAGACTTCGGCTGATCGTCGTCCCTTCTCGCGGGTCGCTACGGAGAGAATAGGAGGAGAAGATGTGCAGGAGTATTTCCTCCCCAGTAACGCTTTCGATGGAGCGTTGAGCGACTTTGGGGGCATCGGCGCGCTGCACCAGGATGCCGTGTCGCGCATCGGATAGCTGAAACAAATCATTCCGTGCTTGTAAAAGCTCCGTCACATTTTGAGGAAAAGCTTGCACGGCAGGCTGCGGCAACGATCCTAAGAGCGCCGACTGATGCACCCCATCACGCAGCGGGAGAAGGTCGAAGAGATGCTGTGCTAGGACCCGCTCGTCGAAGTATGGGGTTGGGTTGCGCAGGTAGGCAAGCTGGCGCTGCAGTTTGCGCTTGCGGCGTCGCTGGCGCGAGCTGAGGCCGCATGCGCTTGCCGCCCGGTCTGCAGTGAGTGTCTCCAGCTCGCGTAGTATGCTCTCCTCGTGCGCGCCCGCCATGTCTGTTGGGACGAAGCGCTCCTCGAGTCGAAAGCGCACGTAGACGGAGGCGCATAAGGATGGCGGCGGCGTGGCGTCATACGTCACGCAAGCGGGCGCTGACGAAGAGGCCTCGGCAGAGAGGGTCGGCACGCGTGCCTGTTGCCCGCTATGGACGGTCGTGGGGGCCGCATAGCGAAGCTCAAACAGAGCAGGCGCGCTCAACAAAACGTGCCAGACATCCCGCCCGGGTGGCAGGAGAAGGGTTGCCTGCTCTTGCAGCTCACCCGAGAAGAGCAGCTCCCTTGCTGTGGTCGGCAGTACACGCGCCACCCGGTACCACTCGTACGGCTGCACCTCATGCCCCGCCATCCGCGTGTTTGGCGACTGCGGCATTGGCGCGGCGGCCCTGTTATCGCCTGCCGCAGGGTCGAGTCGCAGTTGCACATACCCGTGTTCGAGCACGTGAGTCCGCTCCCCCTCATCAGCTGAAGTACTGCGAGAGGCGCAGTGCGCCGGGTGCTCGTGAAAGGTGAGCCATGCTCTGTGCTGCGGCGACCGAAGAGCATCGAGTACGCGGGCCCTTACCTGCTGCTCCTCGGCCTCCGGGACAGTCGTCCAGAGGGCCTTGACTGGCACGAGGTAGCTCGGGAACAGCTCCTGGAGTTCAGTGAAAATAGCCTGGAGGTCCACCGAGTTCGACTTTGGGGCTGTAGCAGCGGCATTACCAGACGAGGGCAATGGAACGGCGAACGAGTGACCCGCTTCGGCACCCGCGTTGGCCCGGCGGCACGGCGCTGTCGATTCTCTCTGCCTGAGGCGGCTGCGCACCACGTGAACCTGCCCGATCATTTTGCTTTCAAAGCGCTCCGCGTAGCGAGACAAGAGGGGCCGCAAGCCACCGCAGACGGGGTCACACACGCGCTCCATCAGCTCTGGCGGCAGCTGACGTGAGATTTGCGGAATCGAGGTGAATGTTGCCGGGATGAAGGGGCTCACCTCATCCACAAGCGCATCGAGCGGTGAGGTGGGGGATCGAGAGCACAAGCTGGTCGGCGTGCTTGAAAAGTGCGCCATCCGCCGGAGTGTGATGGCAGGAGAGGAGAGAACCGTGAGGTGTGGCGCCACTTGCGCTTCGGCTCTTGGGTAGGCTCTCTCTCCCCGCCCAGCGGTGGTTGCAGTCGCCAAGGCGAGGCGGCCACTGTACAGCCTTGCCGGCCACATCACACAGCCACGGCAGTGCCCTCCGCTCACTGGTGTCGTGAAAGTGAGAAGCCGAAAAACGCAAAGCGAGCGGAGTTGACGGTGGATGAAAAACGAGAAAGTCGTCCTTGTCGGTCCCGCGTGCATCACCAGGGGAGAAGAGAGTCACAGGAGCAGGAAATCGAGCTCCAAGCACTAATGGCGCTGGGCATGTGCGCGACCGAGGCCGATTCACTTACTACTGAAAAGACAAGGGGTAGGTGCAGGATTCGATTTGAACGGAGGCCTTACCGAAGTGCATCGCCAGGATGCATACTGCAACGCCGCAGTTAGTGCCGCACCGCAGCCGATTAGTGTGCCGCTCTTGTGACTGGTGCCCTGTCTCAAGTGATCTGCATACTTGATTGTTTTCGTGCGTGACGCAGCGTAAGAAAAAAAAAAGATACCAAAAGCGGCAAACAGCAGCGTTGAAGCAAAAAAAAGGGAAGCAGTGCGATCATCGGCGAAGTGCGAGCCATCAAGGTGAAGACAAAATGCCGTCCTCTTGCTCCTTTTTTTGGTTTCGCTTTCTGTCTTTGTATTGTTGCTCGCCTTTTCGTAATGTGCAGCTAGCGGGAGCATCCCAGGTGCCTCACCCTGTCAACCGCAAGAGTGCACGTGCGCACAGAAGAGCGCTCATTCACTGGTGAGAGAAGCTACCTTCCTCCGCTGAGAATAGCACTGTCAGCGGGTCAATGTGAAGCTCTGACAATACCTGTTCCACCTGGCCTGCTGCCTTAGCGTCTGCCAAGTGCTGCAGCGCCGCCTGCGAAACTCTCACCCAATACAGCGTGTCTGCTACGAGTGACCACGCTTTCGCGCCTTCGAGCTCGGCTCGGCGAGCGTCGATGCGCTGCTGTAGCTGCCAGCGAGAAGGCCTACACCTCGCGAGGGCAACGTCAGTCTCGGTGCTGGGGAGAGGATCGGTTGTCCCGCCTCGCGGTGGGGTGACAGCGTCGCATTCCGATGCCGTCTTGGGCGCTGTGAAGGGCTCGGACGCCGCGACAGTCGTATCTGGTGCGAGCGGTGCAGGAGTTGACGAGGTATTTGGTGCGCGGGGGTCATCTGCAAAGGAGGGCGCTGCATGTAGCGCAAACGCCTGGCTGCGGTGCAGCTGTCGCGCTACCGCGCGAGTGGATGCTGCAGTGGTGCACGGAGCTGTATGCTTGAAAGGTGGGTGGAACGACTTCTTGGCGGCGGTGGAGCGCATGTTTGGCATTCGCACCGTTGATGGTGTCGTTGACTTTTTGTAAAAGCGGAAACAATGGTGAAGAGAAACAGCCACTGGGTACCGCCCACGCGTCTCTCTGGAGAAGGGTGTGGGTGAGGCAAAACGCGCACTTGTGAGCGCGACGTCGCCTCCAGCTTTTCTTTTGAGTCCAAAGCAAGAGGAAGAAGCGCCGAACTCATATCGAAGGCGGAAAAGTATGCATGCGCTTCAGCGACTACCCACAACACAGAAGTGGAACACACACGCGCACATACATCAACGGCTGGCAAGCTGAGATGCCGCGCACGTTTGGAATAGTACACGAAGAAAAAAACAAGAAAAAGAGCGGCAGAGAAGAGTGACGGAGTGATTCCAGAAAGAAGAGGCGGGCCAGTGACAACCATCACGCGCAGCATCCCAAAGGCAGCAAACAGTTCCAGCGGCGCACGTTGCACGTGGGGTGGGCTTCTGAAAGCTTAAAAGTGAGAGGGGAGACCACTTCGCATGTTGGCTGCCGATCAAGAGACACACACTCAAGAAAAAGCGTAACAGAGAGCCATTTCACCCCCTCTAACGTGTATCAACGCTGTTTTTTTTTTTTTCGTGTGTGTGTGAGGGGGAGGAGGGGAGCTGTGAAGAGGTTTTATTTCTTTCTTGTATGTCCCGTATTCAGCGCATACGTATGAAGCAGCTTGATAGCAACGAGGAGAGGGCCGGCTTGCCTCAAACGGGTGCAGAGGATCGCGTGCTTCTCTGCCTCCGCTTATAGCCAGTGTGGCCCATACGTGGAGAGGTATGTAGCCGTAAGGTATGCATCTGCGGCTGCCTGCTGCTGCGCCTTCTTGGAGGCCGCTCCAGACCCTGCCGCAGCAGCGGCAAAGCAGTTGGGCACCTCTGAGTCAAGAAAAGACACTACCTCTCTTCGCACATCCATGGCAGTAGAGCGCTGTGGCTGCTGGCTCACCTGGTGCTGCCTGCGGGATGAAGGCGAGAGCAGTCCCCTTTCCCTTGCTGTGTGGCCACCAGGAGTCACACACTGGTCGCGCCCATCGGGGCCTGTGAGCGACCTGGTCGAGAGGACATTCCAGTCCGCGGGGTAGCGTTGCAGTAGATCACAAGTCGGCTCCAGCACTTCCACCAGGATAGAAAAAGCGGGTTCAGAGAGCCGCATCACCGTTGATGCACTGAGTCCATCAGCAGCGCCCGGGTGGGTTGGTGGTTCCAACGGAACGACGGCATCGGGTGCGTACTGCTTTTGTGCGGCTTCTCGAGCGACAAGCGGGTTCGCCGGCGACAGAGGTGCCGACACCTTCACAAGTCGTGGAGTAGAACCTGCAGACGACCTGCAAGCGCTCTTCTTGTAGTCGACCAACAAGGCATCAATGACACGCCTATACATGCCGAGGGCAGACTGCAGTAAACTCTGCAGAGTGAGCCGCAGGATGCTCTGCGTCCTCGTTAGTTCCCTCTCATGCGCCTGCAATGCTGCGCTCTCCTTCAGTGTCGCCTCGCAAAAGAGTAAGCACGACTCATAGTCGAGCAGGGCGGGGATAAGGTAGTAGCAGCGCTCGATCACGGACGACCTCACTTTGGTTAGCAGGTCGTAGCCAATGTGAAGGAGTGCATTCTGCGTTAAGGTCAGCCACGGCGCCGAGCCGTGGTCTGAATGTCGCCGTTGCGGCCGAAGCCGAAAACGTATCAGAGCGTGTAGGAGGCCACCAAGACAGTTGGTGTGCACTACGACTGGTCGCGGTGAAGAGCCAGTTTCAGATTCATGGTGTCGACTCTGCTGCACGGAAAGCCGTTTCAGCTTGGTGCCTACCGTAGCAGGAATACTGCTGGGGTGCAACGCGTCCCAGCTGATGCGGAGCTGCTCGCGCGCCACACGCTGGGTAGCCTCCATAGCTCGCGTGCACACCTCATCACACGCCTGTTCGTCTTCCTCATCCTTCCTGAGAAGGGTGCCGCAGGAGGAAGAGGCAGCCATGTCACTGGCGCAGCTGGTGCCGCCCATTGACTGGCTCGCCCCCCGTTTCTCTGCCAATGCGCACAAATGCGAAGCGAGCCGTTCTCGAATGCTTTGATCCAGCACCGGCCACGCAAGGGGCATGAAATACTGCCTGTAGCGTCCTACTTCGTACTCTTCCTCGAGAGTCAGCACTCCCCCACTTGTGTTGCACAGGAGCTCTACTCGCAAGACGATCCACATGCCCAGCATCCTCGTCCAACGCGCCGCTACGACGGCAGTGGCATGATCCATGTCTTCGTCACCGTCACCTGCACTGCTACAATGGCAAGTGACGGGTGCCGCTGCCGCCGCCGTCATCCATTGCGTCAGCAAAGGCGCTTCCACTCGCTTCACGAACGCAAGAGACGGCAACGAACTAGAATGTGACAGCGACGAGGAAGCCTTTGTCGCCGACTGCTCACTCGGCAATCCACTCCACGACGACGGGAGAAGCACGGCTAGCTCTCGTGCGTAGAGCAGTGTCTCGCGATACGTGCACCAGTCATCGAGCTGCATTAGGCATAAAATGATGGTCGCTTACCCGTGTGTGGATTCGATTCACACTTTCTCGACCCTCAAGCAACGTGAAGGTTGTCTCACACGCGCGTGAGTGGGGCTGTTTATGCGAGCGTATTCGTGGTGTACACAGTAGCAATTGCCCAAGCAAAGCAATTGGAGCGCGCACACCCGCCAAGTGCACTAGCAGACATGCACACATGCAGTATGAAAGAAGAGGGGCAGTCGAGCAGAGCGCAAGAGTGAGGGGTTCGGTGTGGTCAAACCACAAGGCGCGCACACCGCATTCAAAGCACGACACACGATGATGGCGGAGTGCACGAGTCCCACGACCGAAAAGTGCAAAAGGAGGGGGAGCGGGGGCGGTGTACCATAGCCACAGCAGGCACGCACACGCACATGCACACACAAACTCATCCCTTCTGCATATTTCTGTGGCCGAAACGTGCGTATGTATGCGAAAGAGCGGAAGCACAAGGCTGATGTCTTTGCTTGCGTCGCTCGAGGACGGGGAGAGCGCTGGTGAGACAAGAACACGAAGTCGTATCATGTTGATGTGGAAGCGCCGTAGTACGCTGCCCTTCACGCATGCGCCCTTTCTTTGGTTTTCTTGTTGTCTTGATCTGTTTTCTTAGCATGTATGGAAGGAGACCAGAGAAAGAACGCGTACAGGTAACCTCGGAAACACGCAAGCACACGTACACGCACTATTGTGCAGGAAAGGAAAACAGAAGAACCGCTGATGTTCACTGCAGACATCATTGGACACCTGGTAAACGATAAAAGGCTCAACCGCGCGAAGACGCGCGCGCACACGCACACATGTGAAGAGTGAATGAGAGCGGGAGGAGGGGGAGAAGCAATCAAGCGCACTCACGCACGTGCACCCGTGGTCAGCCGCCTTCTCTCGCGGATCGCTTCATCTCGTCTTCGATGCCACGCATCGTGAGTTAAGGCTAACCCGACGGAGAGAAAGAGAAGCACAGACTCTCCACAACTGAGCCGGTCGACTCTACTGGTGCTGCTTTCTTCTCTGTTGGTTTCTGGCTATCTTGTATCATACGCAGCACAGAGGAGCGGAGGGACAAAGCGGCCTTGTGTGCAATCGAGCGTTGCGTTCATGTTTTGTATTCCTGCGCGCACTCGTGGTTCCTCTCAGTATGACGACAGATGTTCTATGTCAGCGCCAGCAGCGCGCTTTCTTCTCTGTCTCCGAGCGGGTACCGTGGAAAGAGAGTAACGATATACCTTGGCGTGGCTCCCCTGTTTGAGTCTGCGTATATCGGCGCAACACCTCTCCATCTGCTTTGCTTGCTGGCTTGAAGTTCATCCATCACTAACGATGGGCAATCACGCCGTTCATTGTCGCGCTCTCCTCTAACTTCGTGTAGTGCTGTTCAAAAGAGCTGTGGTACTTTGGTCGTCAGGCTCACGAGGCGGCGGTACACCTCAAAGTCGAATTCGTCATCAAGCATGGCGTGCTGAAAGTACGTCAGATCCCCCGTGGAAGGATCGACGTAGCAGATAAACTCGCAGACGCGGCTCACTTCCACTGCCTCCGGCACGCCAACCACCTTTACCGACATGCCCGTCACACCACATTTGAACTCACCCGGGCCCGTCAGCTCAAAAATGATGGAGACGTACTCGCCACGGTGACTCTGGTAGGTTTGCGCCGTCACGCGCGGCGACACGCCCTGGAACACAGGGAACTTGTTGCTTGGGGTGGATTGAATGTGCTGGGCATACATTGCGCTTGTGTGTATGTGTGTGTGTGTGTGTGTGTGTTTCGGGGGAGGGGGTCTTCTGAGGAGCAAGAGGCGGGAGCAGCGCAGAGTCACGTGATGAGATGAACGCGTTCGGATGGAAAGGGAAGATGTGAAGATATGTATGTGTGTGTGGAGGGGGGAGCAGTGGGTGCGTGGATGTGGGTATAAAAGCTGGCTCGTCACAAGAGGTCCGTGAGGTACAAGGCCACCAAGGAAACAGCAAGCTGGGACACGCACGCGAGTTTGTGTGGTTGTGGCAACAAGAATACTGAAGAAGGAGCGCAGATCGAAAGTGCGTGCACAAAGTGGAAATGGTGACACTGTAAACGACCGTACAAGGCGAATGACACGATATGCACGAAACCAATGAGTTGGGCATGCGTGGCCCAGGTGATGCAAGGCAGCCAAGTCACGTTCACGCGCATCTCCTCCAAGACCTGCGCACTCACAGAAGCTTTAAGGTGCTCTCTGCGACGGTGTTAGTGGCACTGACGTTCCCCCAGATCCATTGAAGCCGTTTGGAGGCTTCGTGGAGGCCGGGGTCGTCATCCCTCTCTCAACGGGTTGAACTTCTGCCACCCTCGACGACAAGAGCTTTTTTATTGCTATTTTTTGCTTCGCTCGGCCGTTTTTTTTCGCCTCCCCATCTGCAGGGACGCCGGGTGTCAGCAGAGCACCACACGAAGCCGGCAGCGGTCGAGAACACACACACGTGCGTCACGGAAAGAGAGGAAAAAATGCAGATGCGGAAAAAAAAGGATAAAAAACAACGCAAACGTCAGGGCCGCCGTAATTGCTGCACCCGTGCTTCGTTTCCTTTCTCGTAAGTCCATTCTATGCCAGCCAACAGGAGTCAAGCTGCACTCTACCTGACGACCCTGTCTCAGGCCCCCACGGCGTGGCGCAAAGCAGCGCTGGACAGCCGCTGCGGCAACGCGCCCACCCAGCCGCCGCAGCACGGCCCCAGCCTGCAACGCAACTCACCGGCCCCCACTTTGTAGGCTGCCCTACAGCAGTTATCATCATGCCGGTGGCCGCGGGGTGCATCCCTCGGGGTGGCTCAGGCCCCCCCCCACCAGCAGGCGGTGTGAGGACCGGCTGGGATACGTCCGAATCGTGCTGACACTCTGCTCATCATATGGGTGGGGAAGAGGCATCCGCTGTCGCAGGTCGCTCCAACGCAGCGCCATCCAGGACGTGGCCGCTGACATCAAGCAGCGACAAGTTGCACTGGCCCTCCCCATGTCGTGTGCGCCTGACCCTGTCGGGGCCAGGGGCGGCTTGGTATTGGCAGGGATGGGGGGGCTGCTTGGCTTTCTCGACAGAGTTGGGCACTGGGCCCTGGCACCACGCATTGGGGTGTTAGCCGTCATTCGAAAGATTGCGCACGCTGAAAAAACACACGAGGAACAACCCTAATCACTGCATCGGCATCGCGCCGGCGCCGAGCCCCTTGGCGTACTGATCCTGCAGCCGTTTTAACGCCAGAAGACGCTGCGCAAGCAAAAGCCACCAGTGAAACGCACGCTGTCTTCGCTTCGTCGCTTCCTGCTCCTGCACCAGCTGCACCCACTCCTCGTAGGCGCGAAGGAGTGCGACGCTGTCTGTTTCCTTGACAACAATGCCGTTGATGACGGTCTCCCAGTGCCCGCGGCGGTGCTCGTCGGTGCGGCGGCGCTCAAAGCCAACCACAGCCAAGCGGAAGTCTAGCTTCATGCGGCGCGCCACGCGAGATATCTGGGGCTGGGTCAGGTGCACAATTCCCTGTGGCGGGGCTTTGTCGAGTAAGATGTACCACGACGTCCGCCCGTGATGAGGAATGCTCGGAGGATCGCCTGCAGTGAGCGGCAGTGGCTCGAACGGCTGTGTTTGCCAACGACCGTAGAGTGTTGACGGTGCCGCAAACGGGCGAGAGGCGGGTGGTGCCACAACCTTGTACGCTGGCTGGTCCTCCGTGAGCAGGCTGCGCCCCTCGCGCAGCCACCCGTCACGAGACCGCAGACTCACGATGGCGGAACGCTTGTAGACCAGGCGACCCTTCACGCTTCCCACGGTCGTGCATGCATCCTTTGGGTATACCCCCTCATGCCGCGCAAGGTCGGAGTCTATCACATAGAGTGGGTGGCGGTGAAGAGCACTCAGCGTTGTGGGCACGGCCTCTGAGTACATGAGGAAGTGTAGCTGCCGGCTCTCCCGCTGCTGCTGCCGCTGCGCCAGCGAGCTCGTGTGTGGCGCAGCCACGTTGAAAGTGGCACGCAGCACTTCAGACAGCTCACGGGTATCATCCCAGGCGAGTTCGTTGCGCCACAGGAATCGGTGCTGCCGACAGGTGCCGAGGCGACGACCGTAGGCGTATGCGGTGCTGTACTTGGAGATGTACCGCGGCGTCGCGTCCACCGCCACGTGACCAGAGACTGACAGCGTGTATGATGCACCCCAAAGGGTGGCGCAGCTTTGGCACGGGTTCACAGAAAGGAAGCTCTCGCGCTCCGCGGACCACACCTCCACCCAGTAGCATGAAGTGGGCAGCTTTTTTGACTTGAGCTCCTCACTGTCTTTGGTGTCTTCTGCCGGCCCTGCTGAGGGCCGCTGCCGCTTCGACCCCTTGCCCGCTCGAGCAGCCCCACTAGCGTTGGTGCGATCCGATGCCTTGCGCTTCTCGCGGCCTTCAAAAATGGAAAGAATTCGCAGCGGCCGGCGAGTGCTATCTTCGATGTCACCGTCTGCGGTGCTGTCCTTGCCCTCACTTGTGTCGTTGTACCCATTGGCAGCGCCGCCGGCAGGCCCCGCTGCGCGGGCCTTCTCCAGCTGCGTCTTGGCTAGCTTCGCCACCACAAGACGGCAGCTCAGCCCCGCCACGCGCGCCAATGCTAGAAACACAAGGGAGAAGTAAAGGGGATGGGGCAACTCGAGTGGCGCATCCGCTGAGACACGGCAATCACACTCTGCTATCTTCGTGAAGAGAAACCCTAGTTTGACAGGCACCGACCAGTCGGAAAAGTCTTGCTCCGCAGACGGCGGAGCAACAGTATACGCCGCGGCACTAACAGGTGTCTCGCGTCCACTCGACGAAGCTGGAGCTGCCGGTGCCACTAACTTGAAGTGGTCGTTGATGATTTTAATGAGTACATTCACGGCCGCCGAGGTTTTATTCTGCACCGCGTCTTTTGCGCACGTCACCCACGCTGGGGCAAGCGAGAGCTTGCGATGCGACGACTTTGTCGACTCTGCCACCAGCGCCTTTGCGGTGGCTACGGCTTTGAGAAAAACGTAAGCACTTGTTACCTTTCCGGAAGGATCTTCGCAGCGTGAGCGTTTCAGGCTCTTTCCGCGCGACACATGGAGCCGGAGAAGCTGTTTAACGAACCTGGGATGGCACGACTCGCGCCAGAGCAGACGGGCTCGAATGAACACAGCCAGGAGTGCGAAGAGCGACTCGCAGACGCGCTGAATGCGCTCTGAGCGACGCTTTGCGGCTAGCAAATCCCTCTGCTCTATCATGGCCTCATAAGCTGGGTCACGCTGCCGCCATGTATCTGAAGCGCGCGACCGTCCCACAAGCGGCAGTTGCGCCCATTCCATCAGGGGTCGATCGCTCGCAGCCGCCTCCTCGTCCACGTTCACAAGTTCCTCCTTCACGCTACTCGATGTTACAGTATCTGCCTCACCCCTTGTCGTAGTCGTTACTTCTGTCTTGAGAGTTGAAACCGCGTAAGCGGTCTCATGCTTCACGGCCTCACTTTCGCCGTCATCAGTCAGACCCTTCTTGGCTAAGCTGTCGCTTTCACTTTCCTCCTCCTTCTTGGCAGGAGAAAAGGCGACTGGAAGCTCCACTTCATCCCACTCGTCCACGTCGGCGGCCAAGTCGCTCCGGTCCTCCTCCGTGACGTTACACGTTTCGGCTGGGTCAGCGGGTACGCTGGCGGATGTCACCATGGCCATTTTTCGTCGTGTACCGCGGCCGCCTTCGGCGGCCGGAATGCGCAGCCGCTTTGACATATTGCGCAGATACCCATCAACAGTGGCAGTCGCCGCTGAGGCGACCGACGTTGCAGCTCTTCGGGTGCTGGAGCTCATTATTGACGGACTATCAGCAGAGTAGAAGCATGGTGTAATGCACAGCTAGCGAAGAGAAGCCCAGTACAAGAGCAGAAATAAGGTCAAGGTAAAGACTTCAAGCACCAAATCGGTTCGGTTTCTCCTCCGTATTTTTTCCCAATGAAAAAGATGACCACAGTATGATGTCAAAAAGAAAAAGGGGAAAAAGAGGAGCGTGAAGGTCTCGATAAAGATGCAGCACTGCACAGTACCGCAACCACAGGGTTAGCCGTGAGAAACAGAGAAACAGGCGAAGGATCGAAGAGCACGTAAATATCTTTTCTTTTCCTGATGCTGCTGTCCGCGCTGGCAAACCAGCACGTGCAACTGTGGACACTTGACTTCTTGTGTGAAACGCAACAGCAGCCTTGGCAATCAACCAATGTATATATATATATATATAAACCAGGGGCACCAAAAGAAAAACGCGATGCAAGGGAAGGAAGATAGAGCGCTCAAGATAAAGGCATCAATGTGAAGTAAAAACCAAGCAAGCTGCGGAGGATATATGGAAAATGGCCGTTGCAGAGGTGGCGCAACGAGCATGAAAGACCCCTTCCTCAGCCGTGTTGAGTGTTGCAGCAATGCATCGAGTTATCCGGTGCGGGAAAACATACCGGAACTTTTCCCAGGAATTAGTTTCTCAGTAGTGCGAGCCACCGCCCTACGTGAGCCTCACCTTTTTTTGTTTGTGAGATGTGCAGATGGTCATCCATCCCCACAAGAAAACAGATGTGAAAAAGGTTAATGCTCAGTCACGCCTGACGAACAAAAGTGACTCTTTTCAACTTGAATGGCCTTGTATCTGCTCACTTCCACATTGCAAGCTTATTCGGATTGTAGCCCCTGCCTTGAATGTTCAAAATCACCTCCGATACGGCGGCGTAGAACTCAAGCTCGTTATCCCCAAACTGATACAGCCAGCCTTTCGTGAGAGCATCGTCCAAAAGCATAACGTCCACACCGCGCATTGAAACATGCTCACACGCGTCAACAGACACGGTCCCACGCTCAGCTTCGTAGTCAGGATCGCCAGCGATGTCCGGTTCTCGATTGCTACTCTCCGCACTATCGCTCCGGTTAGCACTATGCGCACCCGGAATGAACTGAGCCTCTCCGCTGCGATCAAAGCGACCACGATCTGGAGCACTATCGCCGTCTCCAAGAGCGGCCGGTATACGTTTGTCCGTTGCATTACTACTCTCCCGCGCTTTTTCAGCAGGCCCCATCCTACGTTGCTGCGACTCGTACGATTTCTCAGAAAAAGGATCGAGTAAGGTTACTTGGCGTGCGCGCTCCTTCGCGTTACACCTGTACGCGCCCTTCCTTCGCTGCTGAAACAAACCTGGCTGGCGCCACTTGTAATCCAGCAGAAGATTAAAGTACTCTGAACCAAACACATATGGGTCCATCGTAGTTTTCTGAATCGTTCCAGGCAGGTGAAACTCGTCGTCACTAGGCCCAATCGCCCCCGGGCGCCGCTTCATCTTTGGCTTCACCTCTTCACGTGTATGAAAGTTCGCAGCGTCGTGAAAACCAATACAACGGTTGCACCCTATCAAGGCAACAACTTGCTCCAATGAAAATCCTTGACGCGATAAAACACGTTTCATGTTCAAGACATCACGGTCGTCCTCGTGAACCAGCGAACGCGGAAATGCGAGGAGCAGGTCACGTGTCATGAACTCAGGTGGGTCATCGCGACCGCGAAACGGCACTACATTGGGTCCACCAAGGCGAGCCATTGCCTTTGCTGTGAACATCGCCCACAAATCGGGAAAGGTGTACATCGGCTGATCTGTGCTAAGTTTCCAAATGAAGTCTGCAATCTCCTCGGCCTCTTCTCGGTAATTCTCAGGTGCCACAATAGGGCATCCGAATGGTGTGTGTGTGTTACTGAGTGCATGATGCAGCAACATTCGCACGGCAACGACGGCTAGATCAGGCCTTGAAAACAACTTCTGATCGATCGAATCGCGAATGTGCAGCTCATTTCCTGAGGGTCGCCAGCGCTGATACCATCGGTTCAGTGCATAAAAGAATGCGCTCGTCACATTTACAAAGGCGAGAAGCCCGGTAAAAATGGCAGCCGTTTCCCACCACGGGCGCTGTCGAGCAAGGCGGTGAAGATCACTTTCCTTGCATCCCCACCAAAGCAGCCTGCCTGAAGTAGAGGAAAAGAGGCCACGGGTGCTTCGTTTGAGAAGGCTGGCCCGATACATGTTGTTTGGGGTTCTGATGCAAACCGTTTCGAATAAGAAGCGGAGAACAAAAGAAATAAAAGGTGTTTAGTTGCGAAGGATATGGTGTAGGTATATATTTATCCCCAGTAAAATCAGGTGTCAGAGAAATATAAAGAATAGAAAGAAGACAGACAGCAGAGAAAATAAGAAAGCCCTTTGACAAAATCTTGAGCGGAGTGCGAAGTCCCCCACAGAGAAGCAGGTTGCTGGGAGCAGCGGTCAGGCGTTGCTGTTTCCTTCTCTATTTTTTTTTTCGTGGGGTTTCTCTCTTTGATCGCGTGCACTTCAGCGAAAGTCTCGAGAATCGGCAACACAAAAAGGCCACCGAAGCAGCGTCATTATAAAGAAAGCGCGGGAAAAACATGTCTTTTTTTTTCCACAGGTGCTTTTGTGGAGCTGCGAAGTCAGGGACAATATAAAATGAAGCCCCTATAGACTTACATTTCAGACATATGTATATCCCTATATTGAAGTGTACACGACAAAGTCTCAAACTTTGAAATAAACCCATGAGGCCGAAGATGCGCAACTTCTCAAAAAAAAAAGAACTGAAAACCCTGAAACTAGAAAAGCGGTGCTTCACTTGGAAAGGAAGACACTTGAAGTGAAATGCTGCGGCTTCGGTCATCTTCAGAGAAAAACGAAGCGCGCCTAAACATTTCCGATGTGTTCCTTTTCGGCGACGCTTCTTGAATGTGTGAGCATCCTTGCGCCACAACAACTTCCTCCATTGCTGTTATCCATTGTACAGGGTGAGCGAGCTGAGCTGCCAGCACTGCAGCCGTCATCTCCCTCACATTTCCTTCCGCGGCGCCGCTGTTAAATGTATCGACCACAAGAGTGCTCTCAAATCGGCCTTTGTGGCGGATTTCGCCAATATTCGCCCTCTTCATGCATTCAAGTGCACTCTGCTGAAAAGCCCTGTTCAACGGGTCAAATACCCTCCCCGTCAAATTCGTGATCCACAGAGGGTGGACGCGGCGCTCCTCATCGAGAATTCCGTCCTTGGAAATCGATAACAGCTCACGAAGTGCCGCCTCGTCTGGCAGGGCTGTGCGCAGGACAGGAAGAAACGCATCCATGGCGCGCCGAAGCTTGCTCGAATGAAATGGAACTTCCATGATCAGAGGAACAAACCATGATTTCTTCTTAAGGCCACTGCGACCGTCCTCCTCCAAGGTGAGGTGCGTAAGTTCGTCTAGTGACGGCGTAAATCCGTCGTCCGCGCCCTTGATGAACCGGCGAAACGTTGATCTTGAGCCGTACTTTTGTGCTGATGACGTTGCGAAATCCCCATCGTGGGCAATATTCGGATCTCTTGCCACACCATCTCTGTTGTCGATGCGGACGGATGTGAGAGCATGGCTTACAAGGGATTCAACATCCTCACCGCTGGCACAGTTTGCCCGGTATTGCGGATCCAGGCATTTTCCCAGCACAGCTAGCCCAACAAGGTCTCCAGCCACGACGTATTGCTGATGCCTGATGTTGTTGTTCACCACTTCCACGAATGAGGATGTGTGCGCAAGAGATTGTGCGACCTCCTCAAGAAGCGCGAAAAAAACTCGGTCTGCCGTCTCGCTGTCGTCGCTGAGATTTGCTCGCTGAGGACTGCAGGCGTATAGTTTTCTATTTCCGCGCGGGACACCATCGCAAGCCTGCTCCATGAGCAGACCACGCTTAAAGGTCAAATTAAGAGCGGTCTCGGGACTAAAGACACCGAGAGCTGTAAGCGCGGTAAATTCACCTAGGCTATGCCCGGCGATGCAGGAAATTTGCCTATTGTATACCTGTGGATTGTCATGCTTCAACTTTTCGTATGCAAGAAGTTGTGCGGCAAGAACACAGGGCTGCGTTAGGTACGTTAACTGCATCACACCGTCTGGGTGTGTGATCGCGTGAGTGCATCGTGTGGACTCTTTCATATTCAGCACCTCTGTGCAGGGCCGCTTGCAGACTTCATCGACAACAAAAGCGTCGCTACGCGCCGCTACTTTCTTTGGGTTTTCTTGGATGATGTGCTGCAGTGAGATGCCGTAATTGCGCATCATACAATCTGTCATGCGTTCCCATACCTGCACAACCGCGGGGTCATCAAGGAGGGAAAGACACATGCCCTTGGCATGTGCCCCTTGACCCGAGAAGATCAAGGCATTTCGCATTTTGCCCTTCGTCAGCTGTTTGCCCAATGCTCAGTAAAACGGAAAAAACAAGAGCAAAAGAAAATATGACAGCAATAATCGATGACATAAAAGTGCATTGTGCTTTCATGAAGCCCTGCAGAACGCGTACGCTCCTTGATAAAAGGGAGACCAATTTTAGTCGCTGCCGGATTGTCTCCAACGACCTCAATGAATGCCACGAGAAGGCTCAGGCAAAAGAAGAGACAAACCAAGAAAAGGCGGGTATGTGACAAGCAAATTAGCGCTTGAATCGCCAATAGAAGCTTTCCATACAGACGGATCTCGAAAATCACGCAGATCCGCTCTTCATCTTTGCATTTCTCCCATGTCGATCAGCAACTTTTCGTTTTTCATTTTACAGTCCTTCATACCTCTATAACGGAGAGACACATCACTGCACGCCATCTACGTTAAGTGCTCACACTCCGGGGTAGCCAAGCAGATCCTCCCCCCCCTTCCCATCCCTGCCAACACCAAGCCGCCCCTGGCCCCGACAGGGTCAGGCGCACAGGACATGGGGAGGGCCAGTGCAACTTGTCGCTGCTTGATGTCAGCGGCCACGTCCTGGATGGCGCTGCGTTGGAGCGACCTGCGACAGCGGATGCCTCTGCCCCACCCATATGATGAGCAGAGTGTCAGCACGATTCGGACGTATCCCAGCCGGTCCTCACACCGCCTGTTGGTGGGGGGGGGCCTGAGCCACCCCGAGGGATGCACCCCGCGGCCACCGGCATGATGATAACTGCCGTAGGGCAGCCTACAAAGTGGGGGCCGGTGAGTTGCGTTGCAGGCTGGGGCCGTGCTGCGGCGGCTGTCCAGCACTGCTTTGCGCCACGCTGTG